>NC_072387.2:124303204-124308952 GCF_028885625.2 Pongo pygmaeus | reverse complement strand
CCTAACCCTAACCCTAACCCTAACCCTAACCCTAACCCTACCCTAACCCTAACCCTAACCCTAACCCTAACCCTAACCCTAACCCTAACCCTAACCCTAACCCTAACCCTAACCCTAACCCTAACCCTAACCCTAACCCTAACCCTAACCCTAACCCTAACCCTAACCCTAACCCTAACCCTAACCCTAACCCTAACCCTAACCCTAACCCTAACCCTAACCCTAACCCTAACCCTAACCCTAACCCTAACCCTAACCCTAACCCTAACCCTAACCCTAACCCTAACCCTAACCCTAACCCTAACCCTAACCCTAACCCTAACCCTAACCCTAACCCTAACCCTAACCCTAACCCTAACCCTAACCCTAACCCTAACCCTAACCCTAACCCTAACCCTAACCCTAACCCTAACCCTAACCCTAACCCTAACCCTAACCCTAACCCTAACCCTAACCCTAACCCTAACCCTAACCCTAACCCTAACCCTAACCCTAACCCTAACCCTAACCCTAACCCTAACCCTAACCCTAACCCTAACCCTAACCCTAACCCTAACCCTAACCCTAACCCTAACCCTAACCCTAACCCTAACCCTAACCCTAACCCTAACCCTAACCCTAACCCTAACCCTAACCCTAACCCTAACCCTAACCCTAACCCTAACCCTAACCCTAACCCTAACCCTAACCCTAACCCTAACCCTAACCCTAACCCTAACCCTAACCCTAACCCTAACCCTAACCCTAACCCTAACCCTAACCCTAACCCTAACCCTAACCCTAACCCTAACCCTAACCCTAACCCTAACCCTAACCCTAACCCTAACCCTAACCCTAACCCTAACCCTAACCCTAACCCTAACCCTAACCCTAACCCTAACCCTAACCCTAACCCTAACCCTAACCCTAACCCTAACCCTAACCCTAACCCTAACCCTAACCCTAACCCTAACCCTAACCCTAACCCTAACCCTAACCCTAACCCTAACCCTAACCCTAACCCTAACCCTAACCCTAACCCTAACCCTAACCCTAACCCTAACCCTAACCCTAACCCTAACCCTAACCCTAACCCTAACCCTAACCCTAACCCTAACCCTAACCCTAACCCTAACCCTAACCCTAACCCTAACCCTAACCCTAACCCTAACCCTAACCCTAACCCTAACCCTAACCCTAACCCTAACCCTAACCCTAACCCTAACCCTAACCCTAACCCTAACCCTAACCCTAACCCTAACCCTAACCCTAACCCTAACCCTAACCCTAACCCTAACCCTAACCCTAACCCTAACCCTAACCCTAACCCTAACCCTAACCCTAACCCTAACCCTAACCCTAACCCTAACCCTAACCCTAACCCTAACCCTAACCCTAACCCTAACCCTAACCCTAACCCTAACCCTAACCCTAACCCTAACCCTAACCCTAACCCTAACCCTAACCCTAACCCTAACCCTAACCCTAACCCTAACCCTAACCCTAACCCTAACCCTAACCCTAACCCTAACCCTAACCCTAACCCTAACCCTAACCCTAACCCTAACCCTAACCCTAACCCTAACCCTAACCCTAACCCTAACCCTAACCCTAACCCTAACCCTAACCCTAACCCTAACCCTAACCCTAACCCTAACCCTAACCCTAACCCTAACCCTAACCCTAACCCTAACCCTAACCCTAACCCTAACCCTAACCCTAACCCTAACCCTAACCCTAACCCTAACCCTAACCCTAACCCTAACCCTAACCCTAACCCTAACCCTAACCCTAACCCTAACCCTAACCCTAACCCTAACCCTAACCCTAACCCTAACCCTAACCCTAACCCTAACCCTAACCCTAACCCTAACCCTAACCCTAACCCTAACCCTAACCCTAACCCTAACCCTAACCCTAACCCTAACCCTAACCCTAACCCTAACCCTAACCCTAACCCTAACCCTAACCCTAACCCTAACCCTAACCCTAACCCTAACCCTAACCCTAACCCTAACCCTAACCCTAACCCCCTAACCCTAACCCTAACCCTAACCCTAACCCTAACCCTAACCCTAACCCTAACCCTAACCCTAACCCTAACCCTAACCCTAACCCTAACCCTAACCCTAACCCTAACCCTAACCCTAACCCTAACCCTAACCCTAACCCTAACCCTAACCCTAACCCTAACCCTAACCCTAACCCTAACCCTAACCCTAACCCTAACCCTAACCCTAACCCTAACCCTAACCCTAACCCTAACCCTAACCCTAACCCTAACCCTAACCCTAACCCTAACCCTAACCCTAACCCTAACCCTAACCCTAACCCTAACCCTAACCCTAACCCTAACCCTAACCCTAACCCTAACCCTAACCCTAACCCTAACCCTAACCCTAACCCTAACCCTAACCCTAACCCTAACCCTAACCCTAACCCTAACCCTAACCCTAACCCTAACCCTAACCCTAACCCTAACCCTAACCCTAACCCTAACCCTAACCCTAACCCTAACCCTAACCCTAACCCTAACCCTAACCCTAACCCTAACCCTAACCCTAACCCTAACCCTAACCCTAACCCTAACCCTAACCCTAACCCTAACCCTAACCCTAACCCTAACCCTAACCCTAACCCTAACCCTAACCCTAACCCTAACCCTAACCCTAACCCTAACCCTAACCCTAACCCTAACCCTAACCCTAACCCTAACCCTAACCCTAACCCTAACCCTAACCCTAACCCTAACCCTAACCCTAACCCTAACCCTAACCCTAACCCTAACCCTAACCCTAACCCTAACCCTAACCCTAACCCTAACCCTAACCCTAACCCTAACCCTAACCCTAACCCTAACCCTAACCCTAACCCTAACCCTAACCCTAACCCTAACCCTAACCCTAACCCTAACCCTAACCCTAACCCTAACCCTAACCCTAACCCTAACCCTAACCCTAACCCTAACCCTAACCCTAACCCTAACCCTAACCCTAACCCTAACCCTAACCCTAACCCTAACCCTAACCCTAACCCTAACCCTAACCCTAACCCTAACCCTAACCCTAACCCTAACCCTAACCCTAACCCTAACCCTAACCCTAACCCTAACCCTAACCCTAACCTAACCCTAACCCTAACCCTAACCCTAACCCTAACCCTAACCCTAACCCTAACCCTAACCCTAACCCTAACCCTAACCCTAACCCTAACCCTAACCCTAACCCTAACCCTAACCCTAACCCTAACCCTAACCCTAACCCTAACCCTAACCCTAACCCTAACCCTAACCCTAACCCTAACCCTAACCCTAACCCTAACCCTAACCCTAACCCTAACCCTAACCCTAACCCTAACCCTAACCCTAACCCTAACCCTAACCCTAACCCTAACCCTAACCCTAACCCTAACCCTAACCCTAACCCTAACCCTAACCCTAACCCTAACCCTAACCCTAACCCTAACCCTAACCCTAACCCTAACCCTAACCCTAACCCTAACCCTAACCCTAACCCTAACCCTAACCCTAACCCTAACCCTAACCCTAACCCTAACCCTAACCCTAACCCTAACCCTAACCCTAACCCTAACCCTAACCCTAACCCTAACCCTAACCCTAACCCTAACCCTAACCCTAACCCTAACCTAACCCTAACCCTAACCCTAACCCTAACCCTAACCCTAACCCTAACCCTAACCCTAACCCTAACCCTAACCCTAACCCTAACCCTAACCCTAACCCTAACCCTAACCCTAACCCTAACCCTAACCCTAACCCTAACCCTAACCCTAACCCTAACCCTAACCCTAACCCTAACCCTAACCCTAACCCTAACCTAACCCTAACCCTAACCCTAACCCTAACCCTAACCCTAACCCTAACCCTAACCCTAACCCTAACCCTAACCCTAACCCTAACCCTAACCCTAACCCTAACCCTAACCCTAACCCTAACCCTAACCCTAACCCTAACCCTAACCCTAACCCTAACCCTAACCCTAACCCTAACCCTAACCCTAACCCTAACCCTAACCCTAACCCTAACCCTAACCCTAACCCTAACCCTAACCCTAACCCTAACCCTAACCCTAACCCTAACCCTAACCCTAACCCTAACCCTAACCCTAACCCTAACCCTAACCCTAACCCTAACCCTAACCCTAACCCTAACCCTAACCCTAACCCTAACCCTAACCCTAACCCTAACCCTAACCCTAACCCTAACCCTAACCCTAACCCTAACCCTAACCCTAACCCTAACCCTAACCCTAACCCTAACCCTAACCCTAACCCTAACCCTAACCCTAACCCTAACCCTAACCCTAACCCTAACCCTAACCCTAACCCTAACCCTAACCCTAACCCTAACCCTAACCCTAAACCCTAACCCTAACCCTAACCCTAACCCTAACCCTAACCCTAACCCTAACCCTAACCCTAACCCTAACCCTAACCCTAACCCTAACCCTAACCCTAACCCTAACCCTAACCCTAACCCTAACCCTAACCCTAACCCTAACCCTAACCCTAACCCTAACCCTAACCCTAACCCTAACCCTAACCCTAACCCTAACCCTAACCCTAACCCTAACCCTAACCCTAACCCTAACCCTAACCCTAACCCTAACCCTAACCCTAACCCTAACCCTAACCCTAACCCTAACCCTAACCCTAACCCTAACCCTAACCCTAACCCTAACCCTAACCCTAACCCTAACCCTAACCCTAACCCTAACCCTAACCCTAACCCTAACCCTAACCCTAACCCTAACCCTAACCCTAACCCTAACCCTAACCCTAACCCTAACCCTAACCCTAACCCTAACCCTAACCCTAACCCTAACCCTAACCCTAACCCTAACCCTAACCCTAACCCTAACCCTAACCCTAACCCTAACCCTAACCCTAACCCTAACCCTAACCCTAACCCTAACCCTAACCCTAACCCTAACCCTAACCCTAACCCTAACCCTAACCCTAACCCTAACCCTAACCCTAACCCTAACCCTAACCCTAACCCTAACCCTAACCCTAACCCTAACCCTAACCCTAACCCTAACCCTAACCCTAACCCTAACCCTAACCCTAACCCTAACCCTAACCCTAACCCTAACCCTAACCCTAACCCTAACCCTAACCCTAACCCTAACCCTAACCCTAACCCTAACCCTAACCCTAACCCTAACCCTAACCCTAACCCTAACCCTAACCCTAACCCTAACCCTAACCCTAACCCTAACCCTAACCCTAACCCTAACCCTAACCCTAACCCTAACCCTAACCCTAACCCTAACCCTAACCCTAACCCTAACCCTAACCCTAACCCTAACCCTAACCCTAACCCTAACCCTAACCCTAACCCTAACCCTAACCCTAACCCTAACCCTAACCCTAACCCTAACCCTAACCCTAACCCTAACCCTAACCCTAACCCTAACCCTAACCCTAACCCTAACCCTAACCCTAACCCTAACCCTAACCCTAACCCTAACCCTAACCCTAACCCTAACCCTAACCCTAACCCTAACCCTAACCCTAACCCTAACCCTAACCCTAACCCTAACCCTAACCCTAACCCTAACCCTAACCCTAACCCTAACCCTAACCCTAACCCTAACCCTAACCCTAACCCTAACCCTAACCCTAACCCTAACCCTAACCCTAACCCTAACCCTAACCCTAACCCTAACCCTAACCCTAACCCTAACCCTAACCCTAACCCTAACCCTAACCCTAACCCTAACCCTAACCCTAACCCTAACCCTAACC
>NC_072387.2:124210704-124298204 GCF_028885625.2 Pongo pygmaeus | reverse complement strand
GGCAGAGAGGCGCACCGCGCCGGCGCAGGGGCAGAGAGGCGCACCGCGCCGGCGCAGGCGCAGAGAGGCGCACCGCGCAACTCGCGCCGGCGCAGGCGCAGACAGGCGCACCGCGCAACTCGCGCCGGCGCAGGCGCAGACAGGCGCTCCGCGCAACTCGCACCCGCGTTGCCCCAGTGGGGAGACGCGGCGCAGGGCATGGACGCATGCCGGCGCCTCCCCGGGATAGGGGGGCGAGGGGTGGCGCAGGCGCAGAGACGCACGTCGCCGGGCTGGGGGTGGGGGGCATGGTCCAAGGCGCACTGTCGCACGCCGCGGGGTGGGGAGCGCGGGGCTGACGCGGTGCAGGCTCAAAGACGCATGTTCCTGGGGGCGCGGCGCAGAGACGGATGGAACCTCAGTAATCCGAAAAGCTGGGCTCGGGCGCCCCCTGCTTGCAGCCGGGCACTACAGGACCCTCTTGCCCATGGTGTTGTGTCAGTGCGCGACCTGCTGGCGACTAAGGCAACTGCAGGGCCCTCTTGCTTACAGTGGTGGTCAGCGCCCCCTGCTGGCGTCGGGGCACTGCAGGGCCCTCTTGCTCACAGTGTAGTGGCAGCACGCCCGCCTGCTGGCAGCTGGGGACACTGCCGGGCCCTCTCGCTCCAAGTGTAGTGGCGGCTGGCTCCCCTGCTGGCAGTTGGGGACACTGCCGGGCCCTCTTCCTTGCAGTGTAGTTGGGGCACGCCCTCTTCTGGCCGCTGGTGGCACTACAGGATCCTCTTGCTCACAGTGTAGTGGCAGCACGCCCCCTGCTGGCAAACAGAGCACTGCAAGGCCCTCTTGCTCACGGTGTAGCCGCCCCTTGCTGGCACCTGGGGACTGCTGGGCCCTCTTGCTGGCAGTGTCGTGGCAGCACGCCACTTGCAGGTAGATGGGGACTAGGCAGGGCCCTCTTGCTCCTGATATGACGGCTGGCGTCCCCTACTGGCCGCCTCCTGCACCACTTCAAGTCAGAGCGCCAGTTATTAAGCCCCATCAGTTCTGTAAATTCAAACTGAAACGGAGCTATTACTGGGGAGAGCTGATGTCCCAGTTCTTGTTTAACTTGGAAGAAAGATTTTCACCAAGAGGCAGTACAAAGATGGCAGATAACTTCATTGAAAACAAATACAGTGTAAAGACCTTATTGTAGAAAAATAGGGAGGAGTGGGCTGATCGTGCATGAAAACACCCTAAGAGTCCTGTGCAGGGAATTTTATTTTGGACTTCACATTCCTGCCTCTGTCTCAAGTCTCCGCCTGTTTTCTTTAGTTTTCCTGCTACTGCCTTAGGTCCCCGACTTGCCCTACTTAGGCTTGTGGGACCTCCTCACTGTTGGTTGAGGTACATGTGTGGTGATCAATCCGAATCCACTCTTGCACCAACCTCCTTCCAGCCATCCCAGGCGGGCTGACAGTGGTCACGTTTGTACCTACTGCACCTGCCTCTTTTGAATGTCCTTCTCTGCTCTGATCTGTACTTATGGTGCCAGGTTTCTCTTAAGAATGTCCCCTTTGTCCTTCTTATCAGCATGTAGCTAGAAATATTCTCACATTTTTATTGCAGAGTGAATGATGATTGGGGCATCTTAAGACGAGTTCTAGGGTGTTTCTTTCTGCATAGGTACCTCTTCTCCCTCCTACCCACAATGGACAAGTGCCCATCCACTCCAGCACTAGAGATGCTACTAATATGTGAATTTTTGGTGGTCCCTCCAGGTGAGCCTTCCCAGACTTTCCCTTTTCCAGGAGCTTCCCCTCCTGTTCATGTATAGCTATCCATCTACTCTAACAGAGCCCACTATCCTGTGTCTTTCCCAAATATAGTGAGGGAATGATTAATTGGAAACCATAAGAAATGATATGCATGTAGATGAAAACTTTACAACTTACACAAATAATCACTCAAAACCATCCTTACACTAAAAATGCAAAACTATACCATTTCTAAAAGAAACTATAGAGGAAAAGCTATGTGCCTTTGGGTTTGGTAATGAATTTTAACAAACGACACAAAAGGTTGATATACACAGAAGAAATGACAATGTGGATTTCTTAATATTTAAAGTTTATACTCTGGAAGAGACCTTGTTAAGAGAACAAAAAGACAAGCCACATATTGAAGAAAATACTTGCAAAATACAGATCTGAGAATTTATATTCAAAATATAGAAAAAATTGTTAAAACTAAACAATAAGTTAAATAGCCCAATTAAAAATGCACACAGATCTGAACAGACACCTCACCAAAGAAGATCTACAGATGGCAAGTAAACATACAAAAAGATGCTCAACATACTAGAGAACTGAACACCACAATGAGATAGCACAGCTGCTCTAGATCTCTTAGAACTGCTAAACTCTAAAAAATGACAAATTGCTGGAGGAAAAACAAGAATTCTTTTCACCTTACAATCCAAAAATCACATTCCTAAGTATTTTGACAACTACTTTGATGTTATTTCCAAACAAAAGCTACCATACAATTATTTACAGAAGCCCTATTCATAATGACCAAAAGAAAAAAAAGGAATCAGAAAGTCTTACAATAGATGACTGTGTGGGAATCCACTCAGACATCAAAAGTTGTTATGAAGATTATTTAAATGAAAATATTTGAGATACTGAAGATAAAGAAAGAAATCTTACCAGAACTTACTTTATCCAATTAAAGCAGAGCTCCCAGAAAAATACAGCTGCCATTAACCCCATCCAAGGAGTTTCTCATAAATTCAGCTGCCATGAAGACAGCGTACTCTTTCCCATTAGCATTGATAAATGAAAGTGAAATCCTGAGCTCCCAACTGACTGAACAGACCCACTCTTGGCGGAGGGGACCCCAGAGTAACTTTCAAAACTGAGTTTTCAGCTTTGCTAGGATGGGATGATGGGGGTCAGATACACATCGTTATACCCCCTCCTTTGCTAACCATGCTGAGGCTTTCTTCCCTAAGGATTTGACAGAAACCAGCCCTTTCAAAGGCTCCACCACTGATATCAACCTCTCCTTTTTTGCCTGATAAGAGACCACCCATGACGGAGAGGTTCTGGCCAGCATATAGAGGATGCACACAGCGAGTTTTCATGTCCTCTGCTTCACCTTTTAATGTCAGATGGCTGAAAACTCCACCCTGGGATCATGCTAACACTGCCATTTTTTGTACATGGGACCCATGAAGAAGCAAGAAACTCAATTGCGAATACGTGCATTTCTCCTGCCATAAATATTCATGACTCCTCCTAGAGCTTATTAAATAAATATATTTGGCCTTTCCACTCAGCATAAATTACTATTTCCTTTACCTCCTCCTTGAAGCATCTGTTTCTGGCTTCTGGCTGGAGGCTATGCTTCCCAGCCTGTCAGAAGGACAATCCTGCAGGCTGCAACCCTTTTTAGGAAATAAATCTCTCACTGGGTGTGGTGGCTCATGCCTGTAATCCCAGCACTTTGGGAGGCCGAGGCGGGTGGATCACCTGAGGTCAGGAGTTTCAGACCAGCCTGGCCAACATGATGAAACCCTGTCTCCACTAAAAATACAAAAAATTAGCCAGGTGTGGTGGTGGGCACCTGTAATCCCAGATAATCAGGAAGCTGAGGCAGGAGAATCACTTGAACCCAGGAAGTGGAGGTTGCAGTGAGCCAAGATCACGCCATTGCACTCCAGCCTGGGCAACAAGAGTGAAACTCTGTCTCAAGAAAAGAAAACATAAAAATGAAGAAATGTCTCCTTTCCAAATTTATGAACCTCATCATTCTTCCGCTGACAGCATTAAAAAGTTCAAAAAGACCTTTCCATACTCTCCCACAGAAGCCCTAGAAATTGTCATTTTGTTCAACATTTTGGATGCCTGAGAACTTGTAATCCAATGAGTAGAAATGTTGGTACCCCATTTATGGCTGTCAATCTGCCAGTTCTCAGGAATTTGTATAAGCCTAAATCTGAAAGGATCTCATCCCGTTAGGACCCCTGTCTCCTTTTCTGTTGCATTTGCCCACTGGCTCTGGCAACAGGGGTCTTTTTTCTCCTTGTCTATCTTGGGATATGGGGGCTCCATCTTCTGTGCCACCTTAGGGAATGCCTTTTGCATGCATAGCTAAGTCATTAAAAAGCCTACAGTTTGAGTAACATTTTGAGTGAGTACTCTCTGAAGCTGGGTTGGAATCTCAGGCCTCTTTGTCTGGAAGTTAACTCTTGGGCTACAAGTTTCTTATCCTAGCTTTTGTTTTGAGGCCTCTCTGTTCTCCTCTTGGGTTGAAAGTTATTCCTGGCTTTTTGTTTCAAGGTGTCTCTCTGATCTTGATCTTGCTCCTTTCATGAGAACTTCTCGGTTGACTAAATTCTTCCTTCTCAAACCTCTGCTGACTCTGTTCCACCAATATGGAACTAATTCTACTTCCTTTCCTGTTTGCATTACTTTAGTAAGAATTATTTACAACTTTAATGGCCCCTTTGAGAAAATTTTTATCTTCCAAATTGCCTCCTTTTAGACCTTTCCTTTCCCAATTGAGTCTCTCAACCCCCTATAATCACTGAAATTTTAGGCACTCTCCTCCATGCCTTGGAGGCTTTAAGTGTGCTCAAGAATCTGCAAAAGCAAGCACCTGGGGCTAAAAAATAGAATAGAAAAAAATTTATTTCTCAGGCTTCATAAGATAGTATGTCAAAACAAAAGAAAATCTTAAAAATCTCCAAAAATATTCATGAGAAAAAAGCTTTAGCCTTCATATGAAGAAGAAAAAAACTTGTTCCATTTTCCAGATACACAGTTATAATACAAATATAAAATGGGGCAAAGACAGAAACCAAGTCTTCTATATAAACTAGTGAATTTTGTACTTATAGTAATCACATTAGGGTACTCCAGAAAGGCAGAATCAATAGGATATATGTAGACAGATATGAGAGAAGATTCATTAGGGGAATTGGTTCACATAATTATGGAGGCTGAGAAGTTCCACAATAGCCTGTCTCCAAGTTGGAGAACCAGGAAAGCTGGTAGCATGGCTCACTCCAGATACAAAGGACTCAGAATCAGGGAAGCCAATGGTGGAACTCTGATTCTGAGGCCAAAGGTCGGAGACCCTGAGGTTCTGATGTCAAGGGCAGGAGAAGAAGGATGTTTCCATTTCAGAAGATAATTCACCTTTCCTCTTCCTTGTTGTTCTATCTGGGCTCTCAACCAATTGGATGGTGCCTGTATTCATCCATTTTTATACAGCTATGAAGAAATACCTGAGTCTGAGCAATTTTTAAAGAACAAAGAGGTTTAATGGGCTGGCAGTTCCACATGGCAGGAGGGGCCTCACAATCATGGCAGAAGGGGAAGCAAAGACGTCCTTTTCATGGCAGCAACAAGGAGAAGTGCTGAGCCAAATGGGAAAAGCCCCTATAAAACCATCAGATCATGAGAACTCACTCACTATCATGAGAACAGCATGACAGTAACCACCACCATGATTCAATCACCTCCCATCAGGTCCCTCCCACGACATGTAGGGATTATAGGAACTACAATTCAAGATGAGATCTGGGTGGGGACACAGCCAAACTATATCAGTGCCCATCCACATTGTGTTGGGGTTATCTCAGTGTCTTCCAGAAACACCCTCACAGATATGCCCAGAAATTGTGTTTTACCAGCTATGTGTGTCTCTTAATCCAATCACGTAGATGTCTAAAATTAACCATCAGAATATTTATGCCTGATTCATGGCTGAAATTTCAGGATGAAAGCTATGAAATCTCTATTTGTGTTTGTATGTCTATTAATGTATGTTATGTATATGTGATATTTTCTTAACTACAGATAGCATTGCAAAATCCATTTATAAAATCCTCTAAAAGTGCTCTATTCTAACTTGGCTTGGAAAAAAATAAGCATTTATAAATAAATATTCACCAAACTCCTAGAAATATAGGAATTGATCAAATGTTTTTTAAGTTAACACGATTTGGATAAAACTTAGTTAAATAAGATTAATATAATATTTTTGGTGTAATAAAACAACTATGTCTTCAAAGTTATCACTATTGAATATAAAACAAACATAAATTCCTATTCTGCTTGAGTTCTAGTCAAATAAGCTAATATTATACTTACTAGAAACATAAAATCTTAAAGCTTATAGATTTGATTCTAATTAAGTTGTCATTCTTATGAAAAACATTACTTTTTTATGGTGAAAAGATACACATATATTTAGAGTGAGCCAGCTGGACTCAGTTTAGATGATCCCAATTTTGTTGCAACATCCAAAACATCATAATCAGGAGCCAGTCGAACATATGCCTTCTTCTGTTTATAAGGACAAATCAGGGTGGTGACCTTGGCCACATCACTCTCATAGAGCTTCTTCACAGCCTGTTTGATCTGGTGCTTGTTGGCTTTAACATCCACAATGAACACAAGCATGTTGTTTTCTTCTATCTTCTTCATGGCTGACTCAGCAGTCAGTGGAAACTTGATGATAGCTTAGTGGTCAAGCTTGTTTCTCCTGGGGGTGCTCTTCTGAGGATATTTGGGCTGCCTCCGGAGTGGCAGTGTCTTGGGCTGCCTGAAGGTGAGTGACATGCGGATCTCCTTTTTTGTGTGTGGCTGTGGACACCTTTCAACAACACTCCCTTCTTGGCCTTTAGAGCCTTTGCTTTGGCTTCAGCTTTAGGAGGAGCAGGAGCTTCCTTCGCTTTGGGTGCCATCTTGTGAAAAGCAAAAAACATTATTTCAAAAATAATTTGTTTACAGTAAATCTGCCTAATAGTAGTTTCCAAAATACTTTTGGTAATTTTTAACCTTAAAGTTAAGCTAAGTAAGTGAAATATTTGCATTAAATATCTAGACCATTTATAAATAAGATACAATACTAAAACAGTAATTACTGAACATAAATAATTCAAGTTTATATACTTTTGGCTTCCTATTTTTACAGAGAGACTAAAAATATTTTGGCCCCTTAATAAACATGTTTTTGTCTGCCACACTGAGAAATTGTACTATGAGGAAACACATCCCTCTAGGTGTTGGGAGATAGTATACTCATACATTTTCTAACCTACTATAGTGTGCTAATATGTGACAGTTTATAACTGTCTACTTTCTAGTTTTCTCTGGAAAATAAAAGATTACTAAGTATTAAAATTATCATACTAAAATAAAATACTAAAATACTAAAATAAAATACTCAAATACTAAAATAAATTATAATACTAAAATAAAAGATTACTAAGTATTAAAATTATAAAGCATGCAAGAAAAGTAGGGCATGTTTTGCAAGTAAAGTAGGTTGTATTTTTTATAAGGAAACCCATACAAAAGATACAAACAAAAAGAGATACCTAACCTTCTCTGTATTATATTTGTATGGGTAAAATGTTATGTTTTCAGAAATTATATAAAATTCCTGAAAATTTGTCAATGTCCTCCTTATCCATGCTATGTGTCAGTATAGAGTAATGAGTCGTAATTCCAATTATTATTTTAAATGTTGTGCCGGGTACAGTGGCTCACGCCTGTAATCCCAGCACTTTGGGAGGCCGAGGCGGGTGGATCACAAGGTCAGGAGATCA
Organism: Pongo pygmaeus; assembly: GCF_028885625.2. Classification (NCBI taxonomy): domain Eukaryota; kingdom Metazoa; phylum Chordata; class Mammalia; order Primates; family Hominidae; genus Pongo; species Pongo pygmaeus. The sequence continues at coordinate 124,290,619 of NC_072387.2, read as the reverse complement.
AGACCATCCTGGCTAACATGGTGAATCCCCATCTCTACTAAAAATACAAAAAATTAGCCGGGCGTGGTGGCAGGCACCTGTAGTCCCAGCTACTCAGGAGGCTAAGGCAGGAGAATGGCGTGAACCCAAGAGACGGAGCTTGCAGTGAGCAGAGATCGCGCCACTGCACTCCAGCCTGGGCGATAGAGTGAGACTCTGTCTCTAAGTAAATAAATAAATAAATAAATAAATAAATAAATAAATAAATGTTGCATGCCACAGAAAAAATCGAATATCCTTGTCAGTTGTGGTATAATGAACTCTCATCAGATCTTTCATCACAGCCATTTCATATTCTTTGTCATTTAGATATTATTTCCCCCTGATGCTTTCCTGAAAGCTCCTGCAATCAGCTACAGGTCAGAATCCTCGTCTCCAACACTGGACTCCCTCTGAGACTCACGGAAAAGACTATGACAGGTACTCTGGTTATAGGCTTCTGATGATATTGCTTAAACAACTTTAAGACCATGCATTTGACTCGGTGAAGATCTCCAGAAGTCTGGTTGAGAAATTGATGGGTTCATGACACTGCTAACCCAAGATCCAAAAAGACTGGAATTGATTACATGGCACTGAATGAACTGATGAAAATTGATTGTAATTTTATAGCTTTTTGGAGCATTGCTGGTTCTTTAACGTTCTAGTTTCTGGATTTAAGAAACCTCTTTCTCTTAATCTAACTGTAACTTACAACAATTTAGTAGATTATACTTTTGTAAACAGAAACAAGGCATTTATCTTTTTTTCTGCATGATTTTTCCAGAATTTTGAAATCCTTACTGAATACTCATATTTTCACGATGATATAGTTGTTAGCAAAAGTCCAATAAGAATCTGTTTACCTTATAACGGACATAATTGGAAATTTTGGTTATATTATCAAGGTTTTTACTGGAATATCATATTTAGGAATTGTACCTAAGATCAGTTATGACCAGCAATTTTAAGGAAGTAAGGTTGACTTTTATGGAGACAATGCTTACAAAGCACTGTGAGAAATGGGAAAGTTCTTCAAAGATTATAAAGTCACAATTTCTTACTATAAGATTGCTATCCACTATTTATATATATGTGTGTGTGTGTGTATTCCAAATCAGTTGTCCTAGCTTGCTCAAGCATGCCTGGACAGAACTAGACAAGCACCAGCCCATAGAGCATGCCATTCCTTATTTGGAGATGCTTCCTTAACTATCCCTGGGCAACTTCCTTTTCTTTCTTTGTTCTATTCCCCTTACCTAATTAAGAAAGTTTTAAACTAATAGCCAATTGGGTAAAGTGTAAAATGTGAGGTCCTATTCCAGCCAATGGAAACTGGACACAGCAGTAGGGTAGACACATCAGGTTATAAGTGACTCTGTCTCCTTTGTTTGGTGTGCTCTTGTGGCTGGACAGCTATTGAGTAGCACCCTTTCTACAGAAAGTAAAGCTCGCCTTGCTAAGAGATCATTTGTTCCCACATTAATTCTTTTTTTTTTTTTTGAACACCAAAAACTTCATTCCCAACAGCACTCTGAGCAAAGCCAGCCTGATACCTAGATTACAGGGTTCACAGCCTTACAGGTTAGTAAAGAAGGTCATTTCCTGGTAGGCCCAGGAAATTAGGGATATTTGGGGGGCTTCAAGAAGAGAGGAATTCACACAAAGCTATAAGGACTGCAGCTGAAATTTGATAGTATGTTCTTAGCTTGGCTTTTAGCCTGAATAAGGCTTTTAAAAGTCAAATCAGAGATTCTGTACGAAAACTTCCAGCAAAGAAACTTGAAAGCACCTATGTGGTCATCTCCTGTTCTTGCTGCACTTACATAAAAAATCAAGCAAAATCTAACAAAACTAGACTTATTTTTAAAACAAGAATAGTCTTACTTTGATTATGATCAAAAATGATGGTTACTACAGAGAGATATTTTATGTTTCAATGGAAAACTATAACATGGCCAGGCATGGCAACACATGCCTATAATTCCAGCACTTTGGTAGGCCAGGAGTTCAAGACCAGCCTGGGCAACATGGTGAAACCTCATCTCTACCAAAAATACAAAAATTAGATGGGCATGACGGCATGTGCCTGTAGTCCCAGCTAATCAGGAGGCTGAGGAGGGAGGATAACTTGCACCCAGGAGGTAGAGGTTGCAGTGAGCTGAGATTGCACCTTTGCACTCCAGCCTCGGCGACAGAGCCAGACCCTGTCTCAAAAAAAATTTTTAGAGGAAAACTATAGCCATTGTGAGTTATCAGATTCTAGTCTTGTTTCTTGTTTCTGGGCTATTTTTACCTCTTTGTAAACTGGATCCTGCCATCTGCTGCATTTTGTCCCACAATGATACTTGGGGATCAAGAAGCCAAGTATTGTCTCTTCTACTAATGTATCTATTGTCAGTTAATTTGAAGGTCTCCAACCCTGCAACAAAGTTAGAAGAGGAAGACTTTGCTCCCCAAAATGCATAACCAAATTGTGGTACATTCATATAACGGAATACTATTTAGCCATAGAAAGGAACAAGCTATCAACTCACACAAAGACATGAGTGAATCTTGCATGCACATTGCTAAGTGAAAGAAAACAGTCTGAGGAGGATACACACAGTGTGACCTCATTTAATGAGACACTGGAGAAGGCAAACTACACAGACGGGAAGCCATTGGCTCCATGGGGTGGGGGTTTGAGGCATTCCATATGATACTTTAATAGTGGGATACCTGCCACATTGCATTTGTCAAAATACACAGAATTTTACAGCCAAATGGTTAAATCAAACTCTGTTCAAATTAAATAAAATTACTCAGGATGTGGAGTATCCCAGGACAGAATACATCATGTAAAAAAGAATATAACTATGCTACAAATTACTATGGTTTGGATGTGGTTTGTCCTCGCAAAAACTCACGTTGAAATCTGACCCCCACTGTGTCAGTGTGGGGCGGTGGGGCCTCGTGGAAGGTGTTTGGGTCGTGGTGATGGATCCCTCATGAATAGATTATTGTACTCCCATGGGGGTGAGTGAGTTCTGCTCACACAGGAATGGATTAATTCCTGCAGGAGTAGGTAGTTAAAAAGAGTCTGGCTTCCTTGGCTTCCCTTTGCTTTCACTTTTGCTATGTGATCTCCGGTGTACCCCTTGCTCCCCTTCCACTTTCCACCATGAGGTGAAAAAGACTGAGGCCCCACCACATGCAACTGCCCAATCTCAAACATTCCACTCACCAGTACTGTGAGCCGAATGAACCTTTTTTACTTATAAATTACCCAGCCTCAGGTATTCTGTTACAGAAACACAAAATGGACTAAGACACAAATGTAGGTAAAAATTCACTGAAGGTGTAGGGAAAATGGTGTTGACCTAAGTCACTTTGAAAATGAATAGAATCTGTAGGCTGAAGGCAAATGAACTATACGTCGTCACTGGATTCCATTTTATAAAGTTCTTTCCAACAGAAAGAAGCAATTGTGAACAATTGTAAAACCACAGTATCTGTATCTGGAATAAAACAATGACTTACATAAGTCACAGATGGTAGGAACCAGGTCTCTCACTGTTGAATTGGGAGGTTACAAATTGGCAAGGTGAGAACGCTAGAATGATTCATGTGATAGTAGATCAGAGATGGAGACATCAACATTGTAGGGAAAAGAAAGAGAGAACAGACTGTTACTGTGTCTATGTAGAAAGGGAAGACATAAGAAATTCCATGTTGACCTGTACCGTGAACAATTGCTTTGCTGAGATGCTGTTAATTTGTAACTTTGCCCCAGCCACTTTGCCCCAGCCACTTTTTTTTTACTGTACATTCTCCAACAGGCATTATTGTTCAAAATACAGATCTTGTGGAGTGGTCATTCCTTCCTCACAGTACAGTTAAGACTTTTACATTGTACTTAGATCAAATGGCTACATTAATTGGTCAGGCAAGACTATGAATAGTACAATTGTGTGGAAGTGACCCAGATAAAATCATTGTTCCTTTAAACAAGGAACAGGTTAGACAAGCCTTTATCAATTCTGCTGCATGGCAGATTGGCCTTGCTGATTTTGTGGGAATTATTGATAATCATTACCCAAAAACAAAAATCTTCCAGTTCTTAAAATTGGCGACTTGGATTTTACCTAAAATTACCAGACATAAACCTTTAGAAAATGCTCTGACGGTGTTTATTGATGGTTCCAGCAATGGAAAAGTGGCTTACACCGGGCCAAAAGAATGAGTCATTGAAACTCAATATCACTCAGCTCAAAGAGCAGAGTTGGTTGCTGTCATTTCAGTGTTACAAGATTTTAATCAGCCTATTAACATTGTTTCAGATTCTGCATATGTAGTACAGGTTACAAAGGATGTTGAGACAGCCCTAATCAAATATAGTATGGATCATCAGTTGAATCAGCTGTTTAATTTGTTACAACAAACTGTAAGAAAAAGAAATTTCCCATTTTATATTACTCATATTTGAGCACATACTAATTTATCAGGGCCTTTAACTAAGGCAAATGAACAAACTGACTTGCTAGTATCATCTGCCTTCATGGAAGCACAAGAACTTCATGCCTTGACTCATGTAAATGCAACAGGATTAAAAAATAAATTTAATATCACATGGAAACAGGCAAAAAATATTGTACAACATTGTACTCAGTGTCAAGTCCTACACCTGCCCACTCAGGAGGCAGGAGTTAATCCCAGAGGTTTATGTCCTAATGCATTATGGCAAATGGATGTCACGCATGTACCTTCATTTGGAAAATTGTCATTTGTCCATGTGACAGTTGATACTTATTCACATTTCATATGGGCAACCTGCCAGACAGGAGAAAGTACTTCCCATGTTAAAAGACATTTTTTATCTTGTTTTGCTGTCATGGGAGTTCCAGAAAAAATTAAAACAGATAACAGGCCAGGATACTGTAGTAAAGCATTTCAAAAATTCTTAAATCAGTGGAAAATTACACATACAACAGGAATCCCTTATAATCCCCAAGGACAGGCCATAATTGAAAGAATTAATAGAACACTCAAAGCTCAATTGGTTTAACAAAAAAAGGAAAAAGAGAGTAAGGAGTATAACACTTCCTAGATGCAACTTAATCTAGCACTCTATACTTTAATTTTTAAAAACATTTATAGAAATCAGACCACTACTTCTGCAGAACAACATTTTACTGGTAAAAAGAACAGCCCACATGAGGGAAAACTGATTTGGTGGGAAGACATAAAAAATAAGACATGGGAAATAGGTAAGGTGATAACATGCGGGAGAGGTTTTGCTTGTGTTTCACCAGGAGAAAATCAGCTTCCTGTTTGGATACCCACTAGCCATTTAAAGTTCTACAATGAACCCATCAGAGATGCAAAGAAAAGTGCCTCCACAGAGACAGAAAACCCGCAATCGAGCATCATTGGCTCACCAGGTGAACAAAATGGTGACATCAGAAGAACAGACGAAGTTGCCATCCACCAAGAAAGCAGAGCCGCTGACCTGGGCCCAACTAAAGAAGTTGACACAGATAGCTGAAAAAAGCCTGAAGAACACAAGGGTAACACAAACTCCAGAGAATATGCTGCTTGCAGCTTTAATGACTGTATCAACAGTGGTAAGTCTCCCTATGTCTGCAAGAGTAGCTGCAGCTAATTATACCTACTGGACATATGTGCCTTTCCCACCCTTAATTCGGGCAGTGACTTGGATGGATAATTCTATTGAATTATATGTTAATAATAGTCCATGAGTACCAGGCCCCACAGATGACCGTGGCCCTGCCCAACCTGAAGAAGAAGGAATTTCCTTTGGGTATCATTATCCTCCTATTTGCCTGGGGAAAGCACCAGGACGCTTAATGCCTACAACCCAAAATTGGTTGGTAGAAGTACCTACTGTCAGTGCTACCAGTACATTATCACATGGTAAGTGGAATGTCACTGGGGCCACAGATAAATAATTTACAGGACCCTTCTTATCAAAGATCATTACAATCTAGGCCTAAGGGGAAGCCTTGCCCCAAGGAAATTCCCAAAGAATCAAAAAGCCCGGAAGTCTTAGTTTGGGAAGAATGTGTGGCTGATACAGCAGTGGTACTACAAAACAATGAATTCAGAACTATTACAGACTGGGCCCCTCGAGGCCAATTATATCATAATTGTATGGGCCAGACTCAATCATATTCACAGGTCCCATCCATCTGGCCCATTAATCTGGCCTATGATAGTGATTTAACTGAAAGGCTGAACCAGGTTTATAGCAGGTTAGAATCACTCTATCCATGGAAATGGGGTATGTAAAATCCCCTTATATGCTGGATGTAGGAAACATAGTTATTAAACCAGATTCCCAAACTATAACCTGTGAAAATTGTAGATTGTTTACTTGCATTGATTCAACTTTTGATTGGCAACACCGTATTCTGCTGGTGAGGGCAAGAGAGGACGTGTGGATCCCTGTGTCCATGGACTGACTGTGGGAGGCTTCCCCATCCGTCATATTTTAACAGAAGTATTAAAATGAGTTCTAAATAGATCCAAAAGATTCATTTTTACTTTGATTGCAGTGAGTACGGGTCTTATTGCAGTCACAGCTACTGCTGCAGTGGCTGGAATTGCTTTACACTCCTCTGTTCAAACTGCAGAATATGTGAATAATTGGCAAAAGAATTCCTCAAAATTGTGGAATTCTCAGACCCAAATAGATCAAAAATTGGCAAACCAAATTAATGACCTTAGACAAACTGTCATTTGGATGGGAGATAGGCTCATGAACTTGGAATATCTTTTTCAGTTACATTGTGACTGGAATACATCAGATTCTTGTATTACACCTCGAGCCTATAATGAATCTGAACATCACTGAGACATGGTTAGACGCCATCTACAAGGAAGAGAAGATAATCTTACTTTAGATATTTCAAAATTAAAAGGACAAATTTTTGAGGCATCAAAAGCCCAATTCAATCTGGTACCAGAAACTGAGGCAATGGTAAAAGCTGTTGATAGCCTCACACATCTTAACCCCCATCACTTGGGTTAAAACCATTGGAAGATCCACTATTGCAAATTTTGTATTAATCCTTGTATGTCTGTTCTCTCTGTTGTTAGTCTACAGGTGTATCCAGCAGCTCCAGAGAGACAGCGACCAGCGAGAACAGGCCATGATGATGATGGTGGTTTTGTCAAAAAGAAAAGGGGGATATGTAGGGAAAAGAAAGTAAGAGAGATCAGACTGTTACTGTGTCTATGTAGAAAGGGAAGACATAAGAAATTCCATTTTGACCTGTACCTTGAACAATTGTTTTGCTGAGATGTTGTTAATTTGTAACTTTGCCCCAGCCACTTTGCCCCAGCCACTTTGCCCCAACTTTGAGCTCACAAAGACATGTGTTATATGGAATCAAGGTTTAAGGGATCTAGGGCTCTGCAGGATATGCCTTGCTAACATAATGTTTACAGGCAGTATGCTTGGTAAAAGTCATCGCCATCCTCTAGTCTCAATAAACCAGGGACACAATGCACTGCGAAAAGCCTCAGGGACCTCTGCCCTGGAAAGCGGGGTATTGTCCAAGTTTCTCCCCATATGATAGTCTGAAATATGGCCTCGTGGGATGAGAAAGACTTGACCGTCCCCCAGCCCAACACCCATAAAGGGTCTGTGCTGAGGTGGATTAGTAAAAGAGGAAGGCCTCTTGCAGTTGAGATAGAGGAAGGCCACTGTCTCCTGCCTGCCCCTGGGAACTGAATGTCATGGTATAAAACCCGATTGTACATTTGTTCAATTCTGAGATAGGAGAAAAACCGCCCTATGGTGGGAGGCGAGACATGTTTGCAGTAATGCTGCCTTGTTATTCTTTACTCCATGGAGATGTTTGGGTGGAGAGAAACATAAATCTGGCCTATGTGCATATCCAGGCATAGTACCTCCCCTTGAACTTAAAATTATGACATAGTTTCTTTTGCTCACACGTTTCTTTGCTGACCTTCTCCTTATTATCACCCTGCTCTCCTACCACATTCCTCTTGCTGAGATAATGAAAATAATAATCAATAAAAACTGAGGGAACTCAGAGACCAGTGCTGGTGCAGGTCCTTGGTATGCTGAGCACCGGTTCCCTGGGCCCACTTTTCTTTCTCTATATTTTGTCTCTGTGTCTTATTTATTTTCTCAGTCTCTCGTCCCACCTGATGAGATATACCCACAGGTGTGGAGGGGCAGGCCACACCTTCAAATGTAAACTTATGTTTAGTTTAATATAGACACATACAGTTCCACCTAGAAACCTTTATAATTAGGTGTGTGTAGGTAGGTTAGATACACACATATACTTCCTAGCATTGCTAATGAGGGACAAGATACAATGTGCTCATTCGGCAGCCAGATGTAAGTTTTCCTACCATTCTGAAAGGAATCAGGCTCTTTGAAGAAATGTCTGATACTAGAACTGGGACAGTAAATATAGGAGCCAGGATAATCTTGAAGTATCAGAAAGTAAGTAAGTACTAAAAAATTTTAACATATATCAAAGAAAGAAAAATAAGAGCCAATAAAAACAGCTACCAATGGCCAACACAGGAATGAATTGTGCAACATAATGCTGCAGTGTTGAATAATAACTAAAGCATAAAGTAATTATCTAGGTGTCTGTATTTGCATACATACGTGAATAAGCAAATGGAGTTGCATAGAAATCTCCTTTGCAAAAGAATTTCAGATAACTGATGTAGACACTCAGCCATCAAGAAGGTGGAGCCAACTCCTCACTCCGTAAGGAGTGAGGCTCTGCATAGTGACTTGCTCCAAAAGAACACATGCAGTATGGACAAGGAAGAAAAATAACTTCACAGTGAAGAAACCTGACAAACAGTAGCTCTGCCAAATGATCCAAGTGAACATCAAAGGTGACAGTTCACCTTGAGAACATGAAGTGACAATGGGGGACATTCTACAAAATGCCTGACCAATCCTCCTGAGTACTATCAAGGTCATCATGAGATGGAAAGCCTGATACACTGTCACAGCCAGGAAGAGCCTACGTGATGACTTCATGTCATGTGGGATCCTGGATGGGATCCTGGGTCAGAGTAAGACAGAACTAAGGGAATCCAAATGAAATGTGAACTTTAGTTAATAATAGTCTATCAGTATTGGTTCATTAACTGTGACAAATTATGTAAGATATTAATAAGCCATGTGAGACACACTGATAGAAGATGTTAATAAGAGAGGAAACTAGGTTGCAGCTACATGGGAAATCTCTGCTTTTTTTTTTGGTAATTTCTGTGTAAGTAAAAAAAATGATGTAAAATAAAACTTTATTTAAAACATTGTTATATTTTTGAACGCTTCCTTGTTTAATTATTTATACTGTGAATTACCAGTAATTGACATTGTTAACTAGTCCTGTTTTTTAAATAAGAGCATTTATGACACAAAATATTAAACAGTGCAGAGTGGTATATAAATCAAAACAAATGTTCTTTACCTGTTTTCTATTACAGTAGTAACACATATGTTTAAACTTAATTATCATATTTTTCTCTTGTGCTGTGGTTCTGTCCTGGGTTCATTCTCTAAAATGCTGTTCACCTTAGACAAGGAAAAAAAATAACCTTACAGACTCTGTTTCAATTCATGGCTAAATATTTTCAAAATGGCAAATTGATTCATTGTGATGGGATCACTTACTCCAAAGACTTCTTGTCTTTATTTTGTTGCCATGTCTACCTTTTAGCCATAATACAACAGAATCAAATATTGGCCACTGGGAAAAAATATTCAAAGAAAAAAAGAATGTGAACAGAACTTATGACCATGATGATTCAATGTTTTACCACAATGCTTTCTAAAACAGAAGAGTGTAAAAGGATATTCAAAGTCAATTTCCTCAGCGAGGCTTTGCAGAAAATGAGGAAACTAGAAAAACAAAAATGGCAGGACATTCTACGGGTGATTTTAAATGTTGCTGTGTTTTATGGGGAAAAAATACTTTACCTTTTAAAGAATTAATCACAAAGAATTATTGGAAACCCAAACTCTGGAATGTTTCCAAATTTAGTTGAACTTCTATGTAATTATGTCTATATAGTCACGAAGTTGATGATTTTTTTTAAATCTGTGCCTTATTTGTGCAATAAAATACACAATGAATAATTAATGCTCATAGGAAAACATGTTACACCTTGTGAAAGGAAAATCAATCTTGGGGGCCCAAAATCACTAAGCTAAAGGGAAAAGTCAAGCTGGGAGCTGCTGAGGGCAATCCTGCCTCCCATTCTATCCAAAGTCACTCGTCTTCTCACCGAGATAAATGCATATCTGAGTGCCTCATCTGGAGAGCATAATTGGCAACTCAAAAGAATGAAACCATTTGTCTCTTACCTACCTATGACCTGGAAGGCCCATGTCTGGCCTTCTCTTCAAATTGTCTCACCTTTCTGGACTGAACCAATGTACATCTCTCACATATTGATTGATGTCTCATGTCTCCCTAAAGTGTACAAAACCAAGTTGTGCCCCGACCACCTTGGGCCCATGTTGTCAGGACCTCCTGAGGAGGCATCAAGGGCAAGCATCCTCAAGCTTGGCAAAATAAACTTTCTAAGAAATCTGAGACCTGTCTCAGATTTTCAGGGTTCACACATGTAATGTAGGATGTCAATGTTTATAAAACAGACATTATTCTATCTGCTATTACAAATATACTGCCAATTAACCTTAGACTTTCTCAACAAAATAATGTTGATGAGGTACAAATAATATATTTAAACTTAAATAATGTTGCAAGATTTAATATGCCTACTTTTCAATTTTTCAATACTGTTTTTACTACTTTAACACTGTAAGAAAAATGAGTAATTAAAACACGAATTAAAGTGTTTGCAGGGGGTGCACATGCTTCCTCCAGCCTCTGCCCATCCCCAGCTTTCATCCCATGCTTAGAGTCCTGAGGGTGGCTCTAAGCATTTCTTCTTTCTCTACACCAAGATCTCTCCCCAGAAGCAAACCCAAATCTTACAAAATGTTATAGCATGCTATGACGATGAGCAGCCAAAGCCTCAAGGAAGGGATGCTTTTGTAAAACAAGACTTGTAGAATATAACGTGTGAAAGTAAAGCCCATGGCAGAGCTCCCTCCTCAGCACACAGGGAGCAGACAGGAAGCTTTTGCCTCACCTTCCTCAATGGCCTGCAGCCACGTCTCCCCAGGTCAGTCTTGAGGAAAACGAAACTCTGGTCTTCACTGTGGACATGCTACCAGGGGCTCCAAAGCCATGGCCTCTCCTCAGGTGGGTCCTAACCTCTGGTTCTAATCCTAACCATAACCCTGTCCCCAGAATTTGACCCTGACCCTAAACCCTGATCCCTACCCTGGTCCCTAATTCTGACCCTTACTTTGACCCTGACTTTGATCTCGACCCTGACCATGACCCCACTTCTAACCATACTTCTGGCCCTGACTCTGAGGCTGACCCTAATCCTAACCCTATTATTATCTTTATATCTCTAATCTTACCCTCTAGTGGTAAATAGTTGTACCCAAAAGCACTTTTAAATTATTTAACTTCTTTTCCTTGAATTCTCTAAGGACATCCTAAAGGAGATATCATTATGTATTTTGCAGTCTCTCTGAGTGGTATGGCTTCAGATAGGAAGTTCTAATACTTTGCAAGACATAAAAAGTTTGGAGGGTAACAGCACTGGGTTGTTAGGGATGCATGTTGGGATTCAAGAGAGTCATTGGTGCTGTTCTCCAGATATTTTCAGTTCATTTTTTATGAATGCATTCTGACTGTTCCATCCCAACTACTTAAATTTTTGCATGGCACATGACTTTTTTTTTTTTTTTGCCGATGGAGGTGAGAAGAAATAACATGTGAATTTTTCAGGTGAAATCGCCAAGAAATACAGTTTTATTCACCATGCTTTTTCTCTTTTCTATAGCAATGGGGATCTTATTGATGGTCCCTCCTTCTGCCTGGATTCCTGTGTTAGGATGACACAACACAGAGCTACCTCTCACCTGACCCATGATGAAATGTAAATAAACGAGGAAGAAGATCTTTGAGCCACTGAAATTTGGAGGTTTTTTGTCATCATGGTTTAACCTAGCCCCCACTGGCTGATGCAGGGCTGAAGAATGAGTCAGAACTGGATCTAGACGAGACATGTGAAGAGCACTCCAGGCCGAGTAAAATTCAAGTCTTGTCTCGAAGATAACAGTGAACATGATGTGTTATTGGGGTGGTTGTGGGATAAATAAGGTATGTCAGGTGAGAATAATGAGAAACTCAACTTTAAAAGACGGTGCTAATTTGGACTGTGGAGAGATTCAAATGGCCTGCTTAGCATTTGAGATTGTGATGGTTGAACAAACTAATTAAGAGCCCTAAATGAAGGCTTGGGATATATATATCTGAGGATGTCTAATATCCCAGTTTTTCTTCCTAGAATGGGCAAAGTCCTTGACCCCATTCTATGGAGACTTCCAAAAGAAAAAAGACCTGCATTTCTGCAACAACTCACATTGAGAGACTTTCCTGCACTTTTGACCTGTGGCTAACACTCCTCACCTTTCATTCTAACCTCAGTATTTTGGGGAAACACCTTTAACTCTCTATGACTTACAGGTTATTAAGTGGCCCTTATAATTCCCTCCAGAGGTGGAAAGGACTAGTGATGAGGGTATCTGAGTTCACAGCAGCAAGCAGGCATGTGCGCTCAGCAGCCATGTGGCTCATCTGCTAGGAGCTTATGAAATACGATGTTCTACAACATTGCTTAACACAAGGGGAGGTGCTCCTGACTCAGAGGGTTTAATTTCTCACCTACTTCTTTTTCTGCCCTCTTGGGCTCCTAAAATGGAAAGAATCCTGGGGTGATAAAGTGAATCAAAGGGGTGCCAGCTGCATCACAGCAAAATAAAGATGCCTAAAAAATCCCTGGCCTAGGATGACAGCCTTGGCTGGATACGTTTGAATGTGCTGACAGTGGACACGGGAGAGTGAAGGTGGTTAAAACGTTCATATTAAAGAACTTCCACCCAGATTGCAAGAAAAGAGAGGGGAATGGAGATGGCAGCACGAGTCCCTACAATAGAAGCAGATGTTTTGAGATCAGTTATATTTGTTCTGACAAAAATTAAAGACAGAAACCAAAGTTTAGCCTGAGGCTACAATTAATTGGGCAATAAGGCAGAGGCACATATGGCATAGACAGATTTAAACATTTCTCCCTTATAATAATACAAATACTAAAATTACAAATAAATTGATTTCAAACAAAACAAATATTTAAAAAATTTAATGAATAAACACTGGGGTCTACAGTAGTATTTCAAGGAGATCTCACAAACAGGTTTGGTTTGTGAAGGTTAGAACTGATGGTCTAGAGAATTTATTTCATTCCAGAGACAGAAAGAGAGCAAATTCTTGGGTTCCTTCAGGAATGTGTCTGGCTTTGCCTCATCTTTGTATGTGTGAACTATGCATATGGCAGAAGAAAACATGAGGATTTCACAGACTGAAGGTGCAAAAAGTCGCTGGGTTCTCTAAGAAGCCCAGGATTCTCCTGCTGGAAAAATAAGTTTGTTGAGAAAAAAATGAGTTGGAGGAGGCTGTTACAGAAGTGAAGCAGAATTGTTTTAACTAATCTGCTTATTATCCACTCTGTAGTGTGCAAACAAATTATTCATGCACAAGGTCCTCTTACTGTTCCTGGAATGCAGTGGGAAGAGAACAGATTAGTTTTTCTCCCTCAGAATGCAACCACTAGAAACGTCCTAACTCAGATGAGATATTGCCTAGTTATTTTCAAAAGACAGTGAAAAATGATGGATGTAAATGTTTGCTGCAAAATAAATACATGCTAGAAACAGAAGCATCTGGGTCACAGCTATATTAGAGCTACCTGTATTCCCCTGTCATTGAGATTAAACAAAAATGTCCAATAGAAATCATTCACAGTGTGGGAGAGGGGAAGTTGAAGGATGGAAAGGCCAGGCATAAAAGGATTTCAGAATTTCAGTCTGTAAGGAAGTGGCTTTGTGCACTGTCTGTTGCTGTGTGCAAGGTGAAGGCTGGGGCAAGAAAACGTGCAGTGAAAAGGGCTCCTTTGTCCATCTCACCTCTCTAGATACCAAGTTTCAGACATGCTGCATTTTAATTGAAAGGTTGATATAATTTTTTTAACAGAACACTAGTGGTGTTTGAAGTGACAAAGGCTGCTGTGACCAAAAAAGCAGGGAAAGGTTTTTAAGAAAAAGCAAACAACAAAAACCCCACAAAAAAAACCAAAAAAACAAAAAAACAACCAAACAAAAAAACAGAGGAAGAAGTTGAAACACCCTGGGCTGTGACTACTTCCGGGAAGGGGCTATGAGAAGCAGTTAGAAATTCTATTTGCTTTGCAACTGTGGGTTTTCTGGCCTGCTTCCTTTCTAAAGCATATTACTCTGCTTTTGGTTCATGAAGTTATCCCTTTCTGTTTTATGGAACAGCTATGTATTTTCTTTATCTATCATCTATCTATCTACCTGCCTATCATCTATCTATTTACTATCTTTTCTACCTTTTGCTATCAGGAGCTTGGGTCAAGCAGGATAGAATTCCAGTGTATGTTCACTCTACCATTTAAAAGAAGAGCTCTTGTAGGCATTCTCTATCACATCACAAACCTGAGCTTCCTAAAACTGGGTGTGGCAAACTACCATGCATGGGCCATGTCTGACACAGTCTGCTTTTGTAAGTAAAGTTGTATTGGGACACAGCCACATACATGTGTTACACAACATCTCTGTCTGCTTTCATGGTACGATGGAAGAGCTGAGTCATTGAGAGAGAGACCATATGGCTTGAAAAACATAATATTTAACATTTAGCCCTTTGCAGAGAATATTTGCTGACTCTTGTTCTAAAAGATCTCTGTTTAGAATTCTACCTATTGCCTTCTGGATAGAATCACAACTCTTTACCACAATCGACACAGCTTCAGCCCTGCTTCTATATCCAGCCTCATCTATTTCTGCTCCTCCTCCATATTTTGCTTCTGGCCATGCTGATGGACTGTCAGCTTCCCAGATGTGCAAGAATCTCTCTTCCCTTCCCAACATTCTCATGCTCTCCCTTTGCCTCTAGAGAATTTCCTGTCCCATCTCTCATGACAAATCCCTTCTTCATTCTTTATGATGCAGCCCCTTCTGCATCTCCTAGAGCCATCCTGTGTCTGTCAGCTACTGCATTCCTTTGCATTTCTGTGTCATATATCACCAAATCTGCCTAAGCCTGCATGAGTCACTGCATGACAACTTCAGACTCCACCAGTATTGTCCCCACTAACCACGAGGCTTATACATTTCTCCAGTATCCTCGGGGTTGTGGGGTGGTAGGAGTAACCAGCTGGTGAGCATCATCTCTTACAACAGAATCAAATCTGTAGATCTCTGCCATTCTTAAGTATTTGGAGTTTAAAGTTAGCATAAAGATTTTCCTTAAAATAAGAACAAATGGCTTGAGCAGGCTTTTGGAATGTATGAGATTTCTGCTGGTTCATTTTTGTGTTTGGGAAAGTCGCTCAATCTCCCTCAGCTAAATTTTGTTGTGTAAGTAATGAGAAGAGAGCTGTTATTTCTATTTAGTGAATAATAACAAATACAAGGCATTTACCCTTCTGGAACCTGGTATGTAGTAGATCCTCATGAAATACTAGCTCTGTTGATAAAACTAGACTGAAAGGAGCTTTCAAAGTCAACAACAACATCATGCAGTGAAGGACATAGATGAGAAGCTGCTGCTGCAGCCTGGAGCTCCTGGAGGCCTGTTTTGTCCAGGACTTAGCAGGAATGCACTACCTTTCCATGAGGAGACACTGCCAACAGAAACCAAGGCCATTCTTTGAAGACAAACATGTTTTAATAGCTTTTACATTATGTAATGGTGTAATATAAATAATATTAATAAGGTAAAATTATTTACATTATTATGTTATGACTTTTGTACAGAGCTTTACACCTAGATATTCTGAAGTTGATGGTCTGTGAGTGGCATCAAGTGATGACTGACACACTCTGACCTGGGGTGGAACAACACGTGCCCCATGCGGTTTGCTGAATTTCAGGGCATCACCACCTGTTTTCCAGAGTGTGTTTTCCTATCCTCTAGAGTTTTGCCCACTTAAGCAATAGCTTTGCTGTAATACAGAACTCCACAATTTATCAAAATATGAATTTGGAGAATACTGGTTCACATAGTTCATTTTCAAGTTTTCTTAAACTATCAGGCCCATAGCTGATACCAGCGGCTCCAAGGATGAGAAGGTAAAAGCCTTTTTTGTTTTTGTTTTTGGCAAGAGAAAAAAACACATTTCAAACCTTACTCTCTCATGCTATTCATTGGAAAAGTAGAAGTGAACATACTCCCCTCCCAGCCCAATCACAGCTACTAAATAACCAAGATCTCCTGCAGGTGCCTTTGCTTTGGCTTTGTGAGCCTGGAGTTGCTGGCTGGCACTGGGCAGCAAGAAGCAGAGCTGGTCCCATTCCTCCGTGCTTTCCCCATGCTGTGGGGACACAGACACATTGAAAAACCTGGGTCCTGGTCTGGCACTGGCTGGGAAGCTATCTGACGTCAGGCTCATAGTGGACTTCTGAGTTGAAAAGAGAGTATGGGTCACCCAGCCCCACTTACTCATTTTACAAAGAATGAAAACGGGTCTCTATGCCAGACATGAGAGTACACATTGTAAGGCTGTGCAAGCTCGCCGCACTTGTATTCGCTCAGCACACACTTACTGAGTGCCGAGTGTCTCCAGCATGAGAGGGGCTCTAGTTCCCGGGGTCCCACACTCCACAGAGGACAGCAGCACCTCAAGGGACAGAGGTGCAAACAGCAAGGTGGGGGCCCTTCTGCTGGAGAGGCAGCTAGAGAGGGTCCTTACAGGAAGTGACACCTGAGCTCTTCTCTGAAGGATGAAGCTGAATTACTTGAAGCTTAGGGTGAAGGGGTGTCCGCAGAAGTGGAGCCTGTGAGCCAAAGGCACGAGTATAATGACTTGTCCAGAGAAGTGTAACAAGTTCCATATTGTTTCTACGCCAAATCTGCACAGGAGTCACCAAAGGAAAGAGCAGGATCCGGGAGCCAGGGCCTTGCATTTCACCCACTGACAATGGGAATGTTCACTGGGAATTTTAGGGGGCAAAACGTGAAAATGTTTCCTCTTAAAAATAAATAAAAATAAGAAGGAAAGTGTTTCCCTTAGCTCCAATTCTCTCTCTCTCTTTCTGTCCCTCTCTCTCTCCCGTATCTTTAATTTCTGTATTATCATAAGAAAACACAGACGTGTCAGACGTGGGAATTAGCAGCCTGCTTCTTTCTGGATGACTCAGGGGAGCACTTTGGCCTCTGTGAGCTTATTTACAATAATTCACGAATCTTGCAAAAAAAAAAAAAACAAAAGTCATGGCAGCAGAAGTTAGAAAATCTCCTAGTATTTCTTCTGATACTTTGAATTTATGATTAATATGTTTCATCTTCATCTTCTGAAAAGTCACCAGTTGCACAGTGAGGACCATAAAGGGCTTGTGTTTCTGTGGTTTGTGGCTTCAACAGTCAGTGGTTTTGCAGCAGCAGCACTGCATGTGGGTTTTAGGCTGATGATGCTCAACAGTGGACAATTCTCTTTACCTGCCTGAACCCCAATGCCCACCCTTTCATACAGTGCAGGGTCACAGCTGAGCTCTCCAAGACACCTCGCAGGATCTCGGTTTCTGAACTGTCGGGTGTCTTCTAGGAGAAGGCTTCATCTCATAGCCTTTGTGGCTTCCTCCAGGTAACACTTGGTTTTCTGACCTAATCCCGGTATTTGTGTGACACGTGTGTGAATGTGCTCCCTGTGGCAGCACTGAGAAAAGACTCAGTCATCACAGATGCCGAAAGGCAAACGCAGTGTGCTTTTTTCCAGCATCTCCAGTCTTGCATTATTTTTACCCATCATCCCATTTGAAAAAGAAAAAAAAAAGCCTCGTGTTATAATTAAATCCCCTCTAGAGGTAACGGGTATTTTGTAAATCTTTCATTTTTTTTATAGTCACATTTGCGCCAGAATCCACTAGAGGGCAGACACACCCATGTGTATTTGTGTGGCACTTGCTGAGTGGTAATAAAAACAGACACCCTGCCCTCCAGGAGCCAACCTCCAGTGCCAGGGCCAGCGGCAGCAAGTAAGAAAACCTCAGTTTCCACATCTGCATCAGCTACACAGTGCTCACACACAGGAGGCATCAGTTTTCTCAGTTACAGAGACAGAAACGAAACGTGTCCTCACTACTTTTTTGAATTTACCACGTTATCCAATGTTTTAACTTAATTGAATGAATAAACTCCTTATGCATCTGGACACATGCATGGAAAATTCACAAACACTTCAAAACAAAATAGTTTGCTAAAAGAAAATTTCTTTGATACATGAATTTCACTTTTTTCTATCTTTTAGTGATTTTAATGTAATGAAATTGAGAAGTCTGTGCCTCTAAAAGACTTTTTAAAAAGCACGGTTCTTCTCCATTTTGAAAAAATATTGGCAAAATATCTTCTACTGCAGATAGAAGTTAATTGGCTGAGGGTAATAAACAGAAGATTAAAAAATGAGCTTTATCTCCTGCTATTCTGTCAAGGGCTACAGTGAATTACACACCCTGGCATGGGTTTGCATGCCACGTGCTGGAAGCCAGCAGTCATGCAGGCCATGCTCTCCTACACTTGGAAAAAAAGCCCATGAGAAAGAGCTCCATCAAGTTCACACACAATGACCTCCAGCCAGACCTGGAAAATGCTCAGTTCCACAAAATACCTGTGTCCAAATACTTTCAGCGCACAGCTCTGGCATCAGGTTCCTGTGAGGACAGACCCTGAGATGAATTTCTGGATAGAGGCTGCTGCCAGAGGAGACAATGTGACTGCAGATGGCTCACACTTCTCCCCACACTGCAGGGGCCAGTGACTTGGGGCTCCCGCCCACCGTCCTGTTGGGTAACTGTGGAGATTCACCCCAGCTGGGTGGACTCTGCTGTGTCCCCTGTCAAGAAGCCCCTCAGCTTACCTTGGTTTTTCCTTTTTAAAACTCTCTGGTGTTTTTCTCTCCCGTGGGGGCTGCATCTCACCTTAGAAGAAAAGATTTTCCAACTAGGGGCTGTCTTGGTAGCTGGTCCAGAGGAAGGTCTCCTCTCTCGGGAGTGAAGCCCAGCCAAGTAACTCCAGCCAGAACTCTCACTGAGTGGGGCTGGATCTGCCCTGTTCTCCTCCCATCCTCATGACTGTGAAAATCCATCCATGCCCTATGCAAAGTCCTGCATCTGGGACTGTAAAATGGCAAAAGCCGAATTTAAACTAGATGATTATATTGACTCTATGAGGAAAAGAAAATTCTGAGGTAGACAATTGGTAAGCAAGCAATTATGTGTAACTTGTTAGAACACTAGGGTGTAGTTTATTTGTCTCTCTGATTATTTTCTGTTTAACAGACTGGCTAAAAGCCAGAGGGAGAGAAGGCTGGCTGGGAATTGAGAGGCATGAGGTCACCTCAGCCCCAACATTTCCATGTAAATGATGATGCGAGGTGGGCTGGTGGCAGGAGTCCCTGGAAATTCTCACAATCTCAGCTCTTAACTTCTGTAAAATATTATGTCATTTATGATCTCTTTAACAAATAACTTTTTTCTAATTAAAAAAGTGTACAATCTCTTTGGAGGATCTTTGGTAAATATAAAATGAGTTATCAAAGAAAGAAAAATTATTCATAATTTTATCACTCAAATTTTGATAATTATATTCCTGCATTTTTAACAAAACATAGAAATTTTAGATTATACTGTACATAAAATATTGTATCTGTTTTTTCATCCAATATTAGATTATAAACGTTTTACATGGCATAAACTATATATGTAAGTCAGCTATTTCCACACCAACTTGATTTAACCTTCCTTATACTGTTAGCCATTTAAATGATTTCTACTTTATCCTATGAATAACACTTCAACCAGTTATTATTCTTATATATAGCTCAATCACTCATAATCTCGTTGAGCATTTATTTATAATTTAATTGCATATTACCTGAATGGATTGTGGTTATATGTTTATATGCTTATTCCAAATATAGTGCTAAGATTAGCATTAGAGACAGGAAAATATTCACAGGTTTTGAAACTAGAAGGAGCCAAACAAATCCATGATCCAGCTCTGCATACTCTCACCCATCCTTAGTTTTCTCACACAGAAAGTGAAGACAGTGCTATTTGCCTTGTGGCATCTCTGTGAACTTAAAGAAGGCACCGATTGTACACGCAGCAGTGCATGGACAGTGGAAGGCTGGGCCCCGACCAGCTCTAGGGACAATCACCATTGAATGCCCCACGATCCTACTCTCAGGATGCTTGTATGCCACATGCCATGTGAGTGTCACTTACTCAGTGAACACATATTTGTTGATTATAAATTACTCCCGTACTCTTTCTTTTACATGTTCAAATATCTGTAAAAAAAAAAAAAAAAAAAAAGATACAGTTATGAAATTAAAAGTTAACTAAAGAGGGATGTTTTCATTATCTCTGAAATTTAACCCCCTAAATCCAGATTATAAAGCAAGGAAATGGCTTATGGCCCAACACTTGCCATCAATATTTTTTCGAAGTTAGTGGGCAGGGCAGGGTAGTGGAAGTGAAGGAATCAGAGCTCTGATGGGTGCACATTGTCTTCCCTACAAATCCATTTCTTGTCTGGCCTACCTTCCTCATTGGGGCTGCTCTTCCTCTTCGGAACATTTAAACTGCTCCCCTGTGAGCTATTCTCATTTGCTTCACTTCCTAATCTGAATTCCATGGGACCCGCATTTAAGGAGAGGGGAACCACTTTGGGACTGGAGGAAGTTCACCTTATGAGTTATGCCTGCCTCTTTCCTCTACAGTGGACGGTCTCTGGTGTCCCTAGGTGTTCAGTTTCTTTCCACTCATGTGTTACTGACTGTTCAGGTGGCAAATGGCCCATGACCTTTATGGTATTAAAGAGAAAAAAATAAAAAGCTGTGTTTCTTTTTTTTTTTTTAACTTTTATTTTAGGTTTGGGGGTATATGGGAGGGTTTGTTACATGGGTAAACACGTGTCACAGGGGTTTGTTGTACATGTTATTTCATCATCCAGGTATTAAGCCCAGTGCCCAATAGTTATCTCTTCTGCTCCTCTCCCTCCTCCCACCCTCCCCCCTCAAGCAGACACCAGTGTCTTTTGTTTCCTTCTTTGTGTTTACAAGTTCTTATCATTTAGCTCCCATTTATAAGTGAGAACAGGCTGTATTTGGTTTTCTGTTCCTGTGTTAGTTTGCTAAGGATAATATCCTTCAGCTTCATCCATACTAATGCAAAAGACATAATCTTGTTCTTTTTTATGGCTGCATAGTATTCCATGGCATATATGTAGCATATTTTCTTTATCCAGTCCATGACTGATGGGCATTTGGGTTGATTCTGTCTTTGCTATTGTGAATAGTGCTGCGATGAACATTTGCATGCATGTATCTTCATGGTAGAATGATTTATATTTGTCTGGGTATATACCCAGTAATGGGATTGCTATGTCGAATGGTAGTTCTGCTTTTAGCTCTTTGAGGAATCACCAGACTGCTTTCCACCATGGTTGAATTAACTTACACTCCCACCAACATTGTATAAGTGTTCACTTTTCCCTGTAACCTTGCCAGCATCTGTTAGTTTTTTACTTTTTAGTAGTAGCCATTCTGACTGGTGTGAGATGATGCCTCACTGTGGTTTTGATGAGCATTTCTCTAGTGATGAGTGATCTAGAGCTTTTTTCTATATGCTTGTTTGCCACATTTTTTTTTTTTTTTTTTTTTTTTTTTTTTAGCCGGAGTCTCACTCTGTCGCCCAGGCTAGAGTGCAGTGGCGCGATCTCAGCTAACTGCAAGCTCTGCCTCCTGGGTTCATGCTATTCTCCTGCCTCAGCCTCCCAAGTAGCTGGGACTACAGGCGCCCACCACCACACCTGGCTAATTTTTTGTATTTTTAGTAGAGACGGGGTTTCACCATATTAGTCAGGATGGTCTCAATCTCCTGATGTTGTGATCCACCCACCTCGGCCTCCCAAAGTGCAGGAATTACAGGCGTGAGCCACCGCACCCGGCCCACATGTTTGTCTTCTTTGGATAAGTGTCTCTTCATGTCCTTGGCCCATTTTTAATGGGGTTGTTTTTCTCTTGTAAATTTAAGTTCCTTATAGATGCTGGATATTAGACCTTTGTCAGATGCATAGTTTGTAAGTACTTTCTCCCAATCTGTAAGTTGCCTGTTTACTTTGTTGATAGTTTCTTTTGCTGTGTAGAAGCTCTTTAGTTTAATTAGATCCTACTTGTCAGTTTTTGCTTTCTTTGATATTGCTTTTGGTGTCTTTGTCACGAAATCTTTGCCTGTTCTTGTGTCCAGGATGGTATTGCCTAGGTTGTCTTCCAGGGTTTTTATATTTTTGGGTTTTACACTTAAGTCTTTAATCCATCCTGAGTTCATTTTTGTGTATGGTGTAAGAAAGGGGCCCAGCTCCCAGCACCATTTATTGAATGGAGTCTTTTCCCCATTGCTTGTCAGAAAAGCTGTTTCTAAGGCTTTGCCCAACATACATTTAACTTTTGACCACATCTTTCCCCCAGTCAATAGGCTCCAGGAAATGGGACAGGATTCTTGGAAATAAAGAGCTGACCCTGAGACAACGCAGGTGAACACAGACTAACTGCTGCATAAGTAAACCAAATTTGTGTCTTTCATTCAATATTAAACAATGATAGACTGAGTATGTAAGCATGTTACCATCACAGGTATGGAAGTGCCTAACTATGACTTAAATTGTAGAGCCTCAGATTTTAGATCTGGAAGAGCCATGGGTTTTAATCCATGTTGGGAGAGGCTCAAGGTTACTCTGGAGAAACACGTAGTTTGGGGAGGCTGGAGACTGAGGGGTGGGCTCCCATTCCCCAGCTCCTTCAATGAATCTGATCTATTTTATAAATCAGTTATTGGAAAATGATTCAAACAACTCAACCCAATTCCCTATTATTTGGTCAAAGCCATCAGCCCGTAGACTTCTTGCCACTGCAGCTGTGGGCTCCTGCTCTCCACCTGCTCTCCTGCTCAGGTTGGGGCAGCCAAAGACCTTCTCTTCCTAGGGAGAGAGGTTAGGGAGGGACCGTTTTTTGATTATTTGAGGGTGTGGTTCAGTTGTAAACAGTATAAGTTTTAGAATTTGTGTTATTGTGATGGCAAAGACCAACTGCAAAATATTTCCCATTTGCCTTGTAATAACAAGAGGACATATTTTACGCAATTGAAGTTTCTGGATCCTACTTAATTAAGAATAGTGACGTTTGAGCAGAGTTCTAATTTTGCATCAGAGTCAAAAGTGAAAATGAAAGGAACTGACCCATGAAGGAACAGGTGAGCTATTTACTTCATTCCTGCCCGTCCTGGTTGATGTTGAGCTCTTGCCCTGCATCCCACTTTCAAATGTGGTGAATGCCTCACGTAGGAAAGGCCCTCGCCACACTGGCTTGCTCTGCTCACCCAACTGTACTTACTTCTCTTAATCCCCTATGAACACTGTTTTCTAGGTTGGGTGTGTTTTCTGTAATAAAAAGGTATTCTTGCACCACTTACTGAAGACTTTTTGGATGCCATGCTAAGCATTTCATAGTCACGAGCTCATTGTATAAACTACCCTTTATAACACTCCTATGAATTTATATTCCCATATGAATTGGCCTGAGGAAGTGGCGTGCTGGAGAGATTAAGTAATTGAATGACAGCATACAGTTAATTACTGAGGGGATTTGGGTTTGGACCTGGATCTGTGATTCAAACACTCATGTCTATAACCACAAGTGCTGCCACATCATTTGCATCAGGATTTAGAATCCCTGCTGGCAGGCCTGGGAAGATGCATTGTAACCAGATAAGAGGTAATTACCACATTTGCTGAGTTGTGAGAACCACTGTACTGCCTCTGAGAGAATGCCAGGCGCTCCTGTGTTTGTCTCAGTGTCTCCAGCTTGAATTGCTTCACCCCTGGCTCTGGCAATGCTGCTCCTCTCTCCTGCATGGATCACCTGTTGCTGGAATTCATTCTCCTATTTCTTAGGTTGCCACTTTACTGTAGCTTCCTGATCAAAGGTAAAGCTTTGATGCTGTGCATGTCCCAAAATGCCTGAGCACGATTCTCACACTGGGTTGGCAGTTTAGTTGGGTTTAAAATATATATATTTCTCTCAGAATGTTAAGGCCAAATTTCATTTTCTTATTATATCTAAAATTTCAATGAGAAACTTCAGTGCCATTTTGGTTCTTGATTCTTTGCAGGTGATCTTTTTCTTTCACTTCTCTGGAAGCTTTTCAGATCTTTTTCTCTGATGTTATCAAATTTCACAACAATGTGCTTTAGTGTAGAAGAATTTTGAAATTCATTTTGAAGGGAACTCAATAGATCTTTTAAATCTGAAAATTCTTAAACTTTACTTCTGGAAAATGTTCTTGATTTTTAAGTTGAGATATAATTCACATACTACGTTTTATTCATTTGAAGTGTACAATTTAGCACTTTCTGGAAGTAGCACAGACTTCACCACTATTTAATTCTAACATATTTTCAGCACCCAAAAAAGAAATACTGTATTTTCCATTTTTTCCTCCTCCAACCTCTGGCAACCATTCTTTTTGAGGCTGAGTAATAGTCCATTGTATGAATATACTCCATATTATTTATCCGCTCATCAGTTGGTGGACATTTTGGTTGTTTCTACCTTTTGGCTATTATGGATAATGCTGCTATGGACATCTGTGTCCCAGTTTTTGTGTGGACATGTTTTTAATCCTCTTCAGTATGAAGACTTCAGTAGAATTGATGGGTCAAAGAGTAATTCTATGTCTTACTTTCTGAGGAACTGCCAGACTGTTTTCCAAAGCAGCTGTACCATTTAAATCCCATTGATTTCTTTTCTGACATTTTTATTCCTTCAGTCTGCTTTTATTTTTTTCTTTTTGTGAAATTCTATTTTAAACTCTGAAGATGAATCAGGAAAATCAACGCAGCTTCTTCAACTAATAAATTACAAGAAAATGATATATAGGAGATACAGGGGAAATGTATAAATTACATAGACTAAAAAACACATCAGCTAATCACAATGTATGAATTTTATTTGGGAATATAGACAGAACAGAATTGGCCATGTGTTTCTGGTTGTTCTGAAAGCTTATAGACATATAGGGGTTTGTTAAATTCATTGTTTATTTACACAAATGTTTAACATTATCTATATAAGGGTTTTAAAAATTCCATTGGAAGCCTTATGTTTTAAGATGTACTCAGAATTTTTTTTTTTTTTTTTTTTTTTGAGACGGAGGCAGTGGCACAATCTCGGCTCTCTGCAAGCTCCGCCTCCTGGGTTCACACCATTCTCCTGCCTCTACAGGAGCCTGCTACCACGCCCGGCTAATTTTTTGTATTTTTTAGTAGAGACGGGGTTTCACCGCGTTAGCCAGGATGGTCTCCATCTCCCAAACTCGTGATCCGCCTACCTTGGCCTCCCAAAGTGCTGGGATTACAGGCGTGAGCCACCACACCCGGCCGAGCACAGTGCTTTAAAGACGTATGTGATGCTGCATGGAGATAATGCAATGAGTATAAGACCTGCAGGAGCACACTTACCTCACCCACCAGAGGGTACAAATCAGAGGCTACTCACCCTGCAGGTTTGGGCAACCCCAAGCCAGAACAGATCTAGGCCTCTGTCTTCACCACTTTTCTTAGATTATCACTAACTGATAATGGGCCTCATGTTATTATTTTTCAGAGGAAAGAGTGCAAAGGTGTACTCATGAGTAAATTTCAGTCAGGCATTCTCCTGTGAAATCATTTTCCAAGTAAAGAATGTGCACCCCATATGTAAGTGAAAAGATTTTGAAGCTAGATTAGAAGACAACATTCAGGAACCAGTGTTGTCTGTAGGGAGCTTCCTGAATTTAGAGTTAGGCCTAAAGACCTGCCGGTGAGACCCTGTAGACTATGTCGGTGGGCCCATGACATAGAACATGGGGAGATATGCCATCCCTTCTGCAGACCCCTGGGAGCAGCCTCTGCAGTTAGAAGGTTCCAGATGCAGGCTCTGGGGCCTCAGGCTCAAAAGGAGCCATGGGCTGCTTCCTGTTATCTTGCCTTCTGCTGGGTCTGGTGCCAGGAAAGGTGAGACTGAAAGGAAGATGCCATCTCAAGAATAACAGCTGGGCCAGGCGCGGTGGCTCACGCCTGTAATCCCAGCACTTTGGGAGGCTGAGGCAAGCAGATCACGAGATCAAGAGATCAAGACCATCCTGGCTAACACGGTGAAACCCCGTCTCTATTAAAAAAATACAAAAAAATTAGCTGGGTGTGGTGGTGGGCGCCTGTAGTCCCAGCTACTGGGGAGGTTGAGGCAGGAGAAAGGCATGAACCTGGGAGGCGGAGCTTGTAGTGAGCTGAGATCGCGCCACTGTACACCAGCCTGGGTGACAGAGCAAGACTTCATCTCAAAAAAAAAAAAAAAAAAATGACAGCTGTAGGGATCAAAGGTTGGCACCTGCAAACACAGTGAGGCTGGGGGCACCCTGTGCTCTAAGAATGGCTGTGTTCTTCTGGGTGACCAGCCATCCCAAGTTGCTGGGACAGTCATGGGCAAACCAGAGCAGGTGGTTGCTGTTATTTACAACCATCTACCAACAGAAATTTAACCAAATCAGAATGCCCATCGGGTCCATTATACCCAGTACTATACTTGTATTTGTGAATATCAGTGCCTCAGCCCCACGCAAGTCAAATGGAGACCTTATTGCCTGTATCCAACTCAGTAAAGTAGTAAATATAGAAAAAGTGCTGAGTCCTTGAAATCCCACCCCCACACAGACCCTGTTTGTATACAGTCGGTTATCTCCATGGAAGTGGAAGGCACTAACCCCACAGTCTTGGCTGGAGAACAGATTAGGGAATAATGAATAATGGGGTCACTTGAACTCCTTGATACCTTCAGGCCACTTATTACCTGGTTTTCAACCTTCACATGTCCTCCTCAGGGAAGTCATAGTCCTCTGGATGACCACTGCCAATTGTGTTTATTGCTTAATTATTTTACCTGCTTTTATTTTTTTATTTTTTGACAGAGTCTTGCTCTGTCACCCAGGCCGGAATGCCATGGCATGATCTCGGCTCACTGCAACCTCCACCTCCTGGGTTCAAGCGATTCTTCTGTCTCAGCCTCCTGAGTAGCTGGGACTACACGTGCGTGCCACCACACCTGGCTAGTTTTTGTATTTTCAGTACAGATGGGGTTTTGCCATATTGGCTAGGCTGGTCTTGAACTCCAGACCTCGTGATCCACCCGCCTCAGCCTCCCAAAGTGCTGGGATTACAGGCTTGTGCCACTGCGCCTGGTCACCTGCCTCTTATTAATTACTTGTATCTAGTCTAGGCTTGTCACAGGCCTGTTCAAAGTGGGTGATTTGCAACAGCCTGAGCGTGGCTTTCCTGATTAAAGACAAGTAATTTTCTAATGCTAATAGAGCATGCAAAAAGCTGGAGTTACAGAAAATCCCTGGCTCTGGGACCAGGAGTGCTAAGCGCATGGGAAGAGAACGTTGGGTGGAGAGAGAGAGCTTATTTTCACTAATGTGGTGATTTCACTTAGGGGTGTGGTGGCTTTTACGGCCTTTCACAGAGTGTAATGAAGAGCCATCTCATTTCTGGGTGTTTATCCACAGAAAAATGAAATCGGGATCCCAAAGAAATAGCTGCATTCCCACGTTCATTGCAGCATTACTCACAATAACTAAGATATGGAATCTACCCGTGTCCATCAATGAATGAACTGATAAAGACAATGTAGTATGTGTGTGTGTATATATATATATGACGGTAATACATACACAGATAAAGTAGGTCGTTAGGTGTATGGGTTCTGGATTGGTAGTTTAATTGCCTGGCCCTGGAAAAGGCGATCTTTTCCCAGTAAACCCCAGATGCTAGAGCATCAAGAAAACAGAAAATAAGAAAGTATAATCAATGCAGTCTGTGTGCACTGATGGAGTCTTCCTTTGCTTCCCCAAAGGAACAGTGCACAGGAGCCTGGCACTCCTGGACCTGAGGAAACCCTGAAACTGTTGGTATTTGCAGATCCTCTCCAAAAAAAAGAGTTCACCAATCTCCTAAGACTGCAAACCTGACCCCAACATGCTGGGAGCCAAGAGGGTCTGCGGATCTCCCTGCTTAGCAAATTGTGTGTATATATATATATACACACAATGAAATACTATTCAGCCAGAAAAGAAGAAAATCCTGTCACTTATGGCAACAGGGATGAACTTGGAGGACATTATGTTAAGTAAAATAAACCAGACACAGAAAGACAAATACTGCATAATCTCACTTGTATGTGGAATCTAGAAAAGTTAGACTCATAAAAACAGAGTAGAATGCTGGTTACCATTCTATACCATATATATATCCTATTGGTTCTGACTCTCTGGAGAACCCTAAAACATATGGCAACTTGAAAATATAAACTGGTTCACAAATTATTTAAACAAACTAGTGAATGGCATACATTGAATTGGTAGGGGACTAATAAGGTTAGAATAATAATTACCACCACGGATTGAGTGCCTCCTTGGTGCTCAGTGCTTTTAAATACGTCTCCATCCTCCACTTTGGGAGGCCAAGGTGGGTGGATCACCTGAGGTCAGGAGTTCAAGACCAGCCTGGCCAAAATAGTAAAACCTTGTCTCTACTAAAAATACAAAAATTAGCTGGGCGTGGTGGCAGGCGCCTGTAATCCCAGCTACTTGGGAGGCTGACACAGGAGAATCGCTTGAACCCGGGAGGCAGAGTTTGTGGTGAGTTGAGATCACGCCACTGCACTCCAGTGTGGGAGACAAGAGCAAAACTCAGTCTCAAAAAAAGGAAAAAAAGAGAGTGGAAGCCAGTGAGGTAAACCAACAACACAGGGATTTAGCCAAATAGAGTTAAGGCCTTAAAGCCAAAACTACACATGCATCACTACCACTTACCCAGGCAATTAACCCTTATCCTATGGCACTATTATAAAAAACCACACATCAGATGGCAGGTCATGTGACTTAGTTGGTGCCACCTGGAGCAAAGGTCTAGGATGAACTGCCAGGTTTGCACCAGACAGGGTGAAGTCTTAGAAAAGAGTCTGTGTAACAGGGTTGGTCTGAGACTGCAGGAGCCAGGAGAGTTTCTAGGTAATGCAGACCCTTTTTGTTTCTCAAAAACAATTTCAGTCAGTCAGTATGGACAAGAAAAGGACAACTAATATGTCCAAGATATCTTACCTGTCCTATTTGTTGGCATCACTGCCTAGAAGGGAACTCCTGATCTGGAAGCTCGTTCTCAAAGTGCCATGTAAATTGATAGCAGCAGCTACTCAGTGCTGTGTTCACCAAAGTTAACAGATCTGAGGCTTCTAAGACCTTACTTGGTATTATCTAAATGTATTACCATGTTCTTACACCACTGCAAAGACCTGAGACCAGGTAATTCATAAAGAAAAGAGGTTTAATTAGCTAACGGTTCCACACGCTGCAGAGGAAACACAGCTGGGGCAGGAGGCAGGGAGGCTCTGGAAACTTACAATCACAGCAGAAGGCGAAGGGGAAGCTGGCACATCCAACATGGCTGGAGCAGGAGGAAGAGAGCGAAGGGGAAGGACTAAACACTTTTAAATAACTCACACACTATCACGAGAACAGCAAGGGGAAGTCCACCCCCCTGATCCAATCACTTCTCACCAGGCTGGCCCCTCCTCCAACACTGGGGATTACAATTCAATATGACATTTGGGTGGGGGTCAGGTGTGGTGGCCCACAGCTGTAATCCCAGCACTTTGGGAAGCTGAGGCAGGTGGATCACTTGAGCCCAAGAGTTCAAGACCAGCCTGGCCAACATGGCAAAACCCCATCTCTATTAAACTACAAAAATTAGCTAGATGTGGTGGCACACACATGTAGTCCCAGCTACTCAGGAGGCTGAGGCACGAGACTCCCTTGAACCTGAAAGGCGGAGATTGCAGTGAGCCAAGATCACACCACTGCACAGCAACCTGGGTGACAGAGCAAGGATCGATCTCAAAATAAAAAATAAAAGAGAGATTTGAGTGTGGACACAGAGCCAAACCATATCTCTAAATATTGTTAAGCTATCCCAATGGGCATATTAATAGGGAAACCAGCGGGTGGGGAACTAGGACAAAACTGTTCCTTGTTAAAAAATGTCTGGGAATAGCTAAATTAAACCCAGTACAGCATCTCAATCCTGGCTACACATCAGAATCCTTTGAGATTAAATGCCTCACACTGTTTAGAGGCAGGCAGGATAGGCAACCACTAGAATTAAAAAACCTTTCATATGAAAGGATGAGATTTTTCACATGCAGTCCTCCCTATACAAGCATTTCCCTAACTTACTTGACCACAGAACTTGGAGAAAACACAGCTAAGAAAATGCTGCTCCAGATATGAAAACTCCTATGTTGAAAACATGGAAATAATGGATTTGTGTATCATGCAATGAAAATTACACAAAAGAAAACACACATGAAGATGTTGCTGACATGAAAGCCTTTCTTTTTAATTTGGTTGATACACATTTGACAGAATATTTTAGAATAAAATAATCCATGAACAGGTACAAGGTATTTACAGTAACATAACTGAAAAACATAAAATCGATATATTTCTTTAACAGAAATGTCTATAAAATTTTCTACTGTGAATCTGGAAGACTTTCAGTTCCTACTTATCAACCTGGTCTTAAGCCCCAACAGGTGACATGTAAGGCCCAGGAGTAGAATATACAAACTCTAACACATTTGGC
The DNA here is from genome assembly GCF_028885625.2 of Pongo pygmaeus. Classification (NCBI taxonomy): domain Eukaryota; kingdom Metazoa; phylum Chordata; class Mammalia; order Primates; family Hominidae; genus Pongo; species Pongo pygmaeus. Next base: position 124,259,639 of record NC_072387.2, on the reverse strand, counting down.
AATTAAGAATCATCTATTAGTGTGAGCTGGCAGGCGGTGGGTGGGGGGTGGGGATGGGGAGGGAAGAACCAGATCTTAGGGTAAGATACAGAATGGAAGACTCCACTGAAAACAACTATGGACAAGAAAGATCTAAAATCACACTTATCTTTCACTTGTCTCCTGTGGGAGAAGGCTGCAAACTATTTTAAAGACTTACTCAATTTTTCCCATTAGCAGAAAATCAGCAACCCTGAGACTGCAACATTTCATGACATAAAAGCTAATAAACATCTAGAAGCTGATTAAGATTTATAAACTAATTTTACATCAGATAGAAAATAACTCTTATGATTTAAAAATACATGTAAGGAAACAAAATTTCTCAAATTTGTTTTTCATGCCTAATTCTTAAACATTTCAACTAATATTTTCTATTGTCTGAAATTAGTTCCACACACAGATATACTTTAACTGAATGCTTTGAGTACAACTTGCTCTTGATTATTAAATGGAATGCCTACTTCCTTGTATTATTATTCATACATATTTAAAAGAAATGAGAAGTTTAATCCATCTGGACTATATAGAAATTTATTGATTTACAAGATAGTCACATAGACAAAGACCAAAAAAAAAATCAAATGCTCATTCTTAGTAACACAACTGAGACAGTGAAACACGGTACACTATACATGTCATCTACTGATCCAACTAGGCTATTTGATAAGCTATACTTACAAAGAACGGTTTCAACAAACACCTTTGTAGACAAATATTCACAACTGTGTTATCAAATTTGCTGCTCCTCCAGTGGCGGTTCAAGAGCTTCCATTAGCTTTTTATTTGCCTCTTCATTATGCCGGCTTTGACAATGAGTTAAATGTTTCTTAAAACCTCTTGGGAAATTTGATTCAAAATTACAACGTGGACATTTAAGTAAGCTTTGCCCATGGGCTGCTACATGATTTTTAAGGAGAGATTCCAAAAGAAAAGCCTTTCCACAAATTGTGCATTTGTAAGGGCTATGAACATTATGCTTGTTAACCAAATGATGCAAAACAGCACCTTTTTTCATAGCACGACAGCAACAAATTTTGCAATAATACTTTCCTTTTCCACGCTTCATATATTTTGCAATCTCCTCTTCAGAGATAAAAGCTTCTTTTTCTTCAGTAAACTGTAGCACATTTCTAGACTGCTCTGGACTAGTCATGTCCATTTTGTTCTCTTTGCTAAAATCAATGGATTCCACATCAACCTGCTCTTGATCACTGCTTGATTCCTGGCCCTTAATATCCATTGCATCCAAATCTGTTTTTATGTACTCACTACTACTAAGCTCAGCGTCTGAGCTCTCTTGGTTGTCTTTCTTGAGCTTCTTTGAGGAAGGAAATAAAGTATCTTCTAAGAGTTTCTTAGGTGAAGCTAGAAGTTCTTCCTGAACCAAAATATCACATTTTTGATCATCTATGGCATCTATTTGTAGTTCATCACCAAGCTCAACATCCTTCTGTGATTCTGAGAATAGAGCAGATTTGGGGAGTTCAGGGAAAAGGGCATGCTTCCGGGGCTCTGGAAAAAGGGCACGTTTGCGTGGTTCTGGAGAAGCAGGAGGGGCTGTTTTGGCAGGCTCGGGAAACAGGGCAGGTTTTCTAGGCTCATTATCAATAGAGAGAACAGGCTTCCAGATATCTGAGGCTGCTTTGGGGGACTCAGATGGCCCAGAAGGACCTGGTTTTCGGGTCTCAGGGAAGACAGGTTTCTGAGGCTCAATAAAAAAGGAAGACTTCCAGAGATCAGGAGAACCACCACGGGAACTTTTCTGGGACTCAGGGAAATCAAGTGAAGCAGGAGAAGTTTTCCGCTGATCAGGAGAAAGCTTCCAAAGATCTGGTGACCCTGAGGGTTTTCTGAGCTCTGGAGATCCTGCTGGACTACGGATCTCTGGGGATAGTGGTGGCCCGGGTTTGCGAAGCTCTGGAGACACTGGGGGAACTGCCTTCCAATGTTCAGGAGACAATGTGGGAGCTGTCTTTCGGAGTTCTGGTGGGCCAGACTTCCATGACTCAGGAGATGCAGGGGGAGACTTCCAGGAGCTGGGTGAGACTGATGAAGATTTCCAGGATGCAGAAGACACAGATGATGGAGTTGGTTTCCAAGGTCCAGGAGATATAGAAGGAATTGGTTTCCAAGGTCCAGGAGACACAGATGGAGCAGGTTTAGCTGGCTTCCAAGGTCCTGATGACGCTGAAGGACTGGATTTCCAAGGCCTAGGGGACCCAGGTGGCCCTGGCTTCCAAGAGCCTGGTGACACAGCAGGTGCTGGTCTCCTAGGCTCTGGGGAGACAGCAGGGAATGGCTTCCAAGGTTCAGGAGACTCTGAAGGGGATGGCTTCCTTAGCTCAGGGGAGGTAGTCCGGGCTGACTTCCGAGATTCTGGAGATGCAGCTGGGGATGGTCCCCAAGGTTCTGGGGAAGCAGCTAGAACTGGTGACTCTGGAGATGAGGCTGAAGGTGGCCCCAATGTTTCTGGGAAATGAGAGTGCTTCTGGGGTTTGGGATTACTAAGAGTAGCCTTTACTGGCTCAGGAGATACAGGGGCAAGTTTCTGTGGTTCTGGAGAAGGAACAGGGGCAGGTTTCTGAGATTCACAAACAGGGACTGGTTTTGGAGGTTCAGGAGAAGAAACACAGGCAGGTTTTGAAGGCTCAGGAGAAGGAAGAGGTGTCTGTAGCTCAGGAGAAACAACAGAGCCAGGTTTCTGAGGCTCCAGGGGAGTAACAGGAGTAGGTTTTGGCGATTCTGGAGACAAAACTGAACCAAGTTTCTGTGTTTCCATTGAAAGGGCAGGTATGGATTTTGGTTCTGCTGAATTGCAGGGTATTTTCTGGTGTTCAGGAAGAGGAGGGCTTTTCACAGGATCTGTTTCTTTGTTCAACTGATTTTTTGGTTTATCATTCCATTTGTCTGGGGATGCGTGTTTGGATGTGATGTGATAGTATACGTTAGAGTACATCTTGCTGGTGAAGAAGCATTTATGGCAGTGAAATAACTTTGCACTTTTCTGGTAAAATATCATTTTGCCTAGCCCACCAGCATCCATGTCATCACAAAATTCTGGATGGATGGTACCCATATGTATTTGTACATTTTCATAGTCTGTGCCTCTGAAACTGCAATGGTCACACTCCAAACGTGCTGATGGTTTACGAAGTTCCTGGAATACTTCCATTCTTCTTTCTGTTACCAACACATACGGTTATATTCTTTAAAAACTTTCAATACTGCTGCAATAAAGTAGGAATAAATTATTTTCATGAACTGTAATTCTGAATAAAATGCTGTCAGTCCATTCTATAACTGCATAATTTTAAGTCTAGAATGGTGCGTGCTTTGATAGTATCTCTAGGGAGAATTTGAAGAAAAAGGAGATATAGAACAGTCCCAGGCACTCTGCTAGGAGTTTCACATACACCATCTCATTTACTCCTAATGATATGACTCAACTATTATTTTCACTTACAGATGAAGAAACAGGTTCAGAGAAGTTACATGACTTTCTCTGGTCCAGGCTATAGGACTATCAGTGATCTGAGCCTGACTCTAGAATTAGCTATTGCATGTGCTTTATACTTTGACTCTCAAACTCCAAGTACAAAAGTCCTCGGCACACAAAGATGAGTGAATATCAAAATTAAATCTTGGCTATTTAAGGATGAACAACAGACTAAACCTTTTGCAGAAAGCACTTAATAAATTAAATCTAGCTATAAAAAGATGACTTTAAAACATGATGCTGGCTTGATTTCATGTCAACATATTTTGTAACGTTTAATCTATCCCAATATAGTATTTTATTAATTCATTTAATAAATAAATTACTTTGTGTCCTACAATGTTCTAGGCACTTAGGCTTAAAGCAGTGCTTTGCAATATGGCGTTCACAAGTTGGGAAGATAAGGTGGAGAGTGATGTAGAGAGGCCGTTGGAAAAGACATCTATGCATGGGACATTCCAGCAGAGATCCTGAATGATGTGAAGGCACATACCAAGCAAAGGGCAGATCAGAGGACACCCCAGCAGCTGGAACACAGTTGCCGGAAAACATGAATTTAAAAAAATTGTAAACCAGTCTTCTTAAGTAGTAAAAGGAACAGAAGCTCACAGTTAAAAACACATTCACACAGTACGAGATACAGTGTCAGTCCCCGGGGGTAGCCAGTGTACTCATGTGTCCTGGAAGAAATGTCCTAAGCATATATTGATCAACACACATGCTTTACACAAATGGGATATTAAACATTATCTGGCAACTTACTCTCATTTAGAATTTATCTCTAAGACATTTTTACATATGGAGTAAGCACTGACTTTCCCTGTACTTATCTTTGCATGTGAGGGTATTTCTGCAGGGAAAATTCCTAGAAATGGATTACTTGGCCAGTTGTGTATAAAATTGATACATTTTACCAAACTCTCAAAAACTTCTATTACTGCGTAACAACAGTGTATATGAGATACAATTTCCTATAAATTCCTAATCCTTGCTACAACCTAGGTAAAAGCTAGTATTTCACTATTGTGTTAATGTGCTTCTCTTTAATGAGAAAGACTGAACACCTTCCCTTATTGATGGTAATGATATTTACTGCTCCTCAAAGAACAGTACAGATTAGAAATGCAGGTTCTCCCTTTATTAATTACAAAACCATTAATTTAAAAAAATGTATAGGCCGGGCACGGTGGCTCATGCCTGTAATCTCAGCACTTTGGGAGGCCGGGCAGGCAGATCACGAGGTCGGGAGATCAAGACCATCGTGGCCAACATGGTGAAACCCCATCTCTACTAAAAATACAAAAATTAGCCAGGCATGGTGGCGTGCGCCTGTAGTCCCAGCTACTTGGGAGGCTGAGGCAGGCCAATCGCTTGAACCAGGAAGTCAGAGGTTGCAGTGAGCTGAGATCATGCCGCTGCACTCCAGCCTGGTGACAGAGCAAGACTCCGTCTCAAAAAAAAAAAAAAAAAAAAAAAGTATTAACATTTCTAACTTTCATAACTTGTTTTTAAAGATGTTCTCACTGACAATACTGTTTCCTAACACTTTTATCCAAGGTGTATCATTTGCCTTTTTTATTTTTTGGTCTAAAGCTAAAAAGGTGACAGATACTTGAGGAAACAAACACTTTTCTTCGGAAACTATTTACTCTTTCTGAATTGCCTGCAGTTATCCTGTATTTTAGAAAATTGTTTTGGGGCCAGGACTGTAACAAAACAAAAATAAATAATTCAGTACTGAAGAAAAATCTCTGAAAATGATCTTTAACGTACAAACGTAATTGAATACATGGAAAAATAATGGGTTAACCATCCATCTCAGAGCCCATTGTTAAATAAAACTAGAAGACTTTAGGGGAAAATGCAGGATATGTCTCAATAATCCCATGCGGCTATAACTGGCAATAATGAACAGCCAAGCTAATATTAAAGAGCACTATATTACATACTGTAATTACAATAGCGACTAAGAGCTCAGGTGTGCTGGGTTTGAGTCTAACTCACCTACCATTCCCCATTCCTCCCAGCCATCCCTCCTCTTCCCGCTGCCTACCACCAGCTCTTCAGGCCAATCTCATACTTAAATCTAAACAGAATGCTACAGAATTCACTTCTCATATCCCAAATTATGTATATCTAGCACGCAACACACATTATATCCATAAGGGCATGTACACTTTTAGAGATTTTCCTCAAGAACTCCAAGTATTTTTTTTTTTAATTTTCTCTTCATAAAATATTCTCCTAAGCATGCTTTCCCTACTAGACTTACCTGCTGTCTTACTAGACACCTTAAAAGTGGTCTTCAAAAGGCAGGCATTCTACATGGCTTTTTGACTAACCCACAGCAAATAGCCTATAGTATATGAAGAAGAACAAAGATGAGAAGTTGAACCTGGAAAAAAAAAAAAAACAAAGAAAAGTAATCAACACTACATCTGTGATCGTGTGTGTCCCCTGTAATGAAATTCTGTGTATTTCTCTCACCATCCTGCCCTAACAGTGAGAGGAGTCCAGTCCACTAAGCCTGCTTACTTTTTTTTTTTTTTTTTTGAGACGGCGTCTCACTCTGTCACCCAGGCTGGAGTGCAGTGGCCCGATCTCGGCTCACTGCAAGCTCCGCCTCCAGGGTTCATGCCATTCTCCTGCCTCAGCCTCCTGAGTAGCTGGGACTACAGGCGCCTGCCACCACGCACGGCTAATTTTTTGTATTTTTAGTAGAGTCGGGGTTTCACTGTGTTAGCCAGGATGGTCTCGATCTCCTGACCTCGTGATCCGCCCGCCTCAGCCTCCCAAAGTGCTGGGATTACAGGCGTGAGCCACTGCGCCCAGCCCAAACACTTACTTTTATGAAATGACACCAAAGACTACAGTACATACCACTCCTGACACCATCCTTGTCTACTTTCTCTTTAATGATCCACTATGGAATTATGCCCGTGTGTGTAATCAAATCCTTCTCAAACCCACCAACTAACTTCACTTCTCTGATAAGCACTCAGAAGACTGCTGGTGTGACTACTGACTATAACAATGGCTGACTTTTGTCAATTATTGATATTACACAGCAGAATGCCAAATTAACAGGCAGTGGAGGAAGGGACACCACAACAAACAGGACCAAGAGGCACAAAAAGAAAGGACTCTGGGAGGAGCAGGATGGCAGTGTCCTGACCCCAAGGAAGAACACATGGACCTGCTTCAGTGATTGCTCTGCCCTCTTCTCTTCCTGCATGCATTTCAAAGATAAAGCATCATGGTGTGGGTGAGTCTGCTGACAAGAACAGAATGCGATAAACTGGCCATGCACAAGCTACACAACAGCTCATATTATGCTTCTGATTAGCTCCAGCACATTCATCTACCCCTTCTCTATCCCCCACCCCATCACTGCTTTAATTCTGACATCTGAACTCCCTGCCACTAGTCTTTCTTCCAACCCATTCATCGTACAGCTACCAAACCTGTCTTCCAAACAGAAGCCTAATGTGATCTGCCTGTTCACATTTCCTCCAAGTCAACTAAGACACCTACAGTATACAATTTGAATACGGCATATAAAGCTCTTCACAGTCTGGCCCATGACCAGACTGCATTCTCAAAATACTGGCCCACATGTAATTCCCTGACTATTCCAGCGTCTGGGCCTTTGTATAAACTATTTCCTCTCCTTTACACTCCCTGTCTTGCCACCCAGCCATCAGGCAAATTCCTTCATCCTTCAGGCAGGACGGCTTTTTAAGTGAGCTGTCTCTCTGTAAACACAGGGACCTGGTTCCATCCAGGACTTCCCCCATATGCCAAAATCCACACGTACTCAGGTCCTACAGTCAGCCTTGTGGAATTCCCATATATGAAAAACCTGCCCTCCATATAAATGTCTCACATTCTGTAAACGCTCTTTTTTATTGGCATTTGGTTGAAGTTCAAACCTGTTATTCATGGGTCAACTGTACTGGCCAATTCCCCACTTCCTCCCAATCTTCCTAGAAGCCCCAGCTGTATATCTCACCCTCTGGCACTACAGCCTGATACCACCAACAGGATGCCAGCTCCTGGAGAGGAGGGACTATCCATTTATTCACCTCTGGAACCGCTGCACATCCCTGGCACACAGTATGTGCTCTGTTCAATCCTAACATTCTCTCAATCTTAGATTCACAGGATTTTAAAACTAGAGGAAACCTAAGCTACCATCTAGTCTCAAAGTCATAGGATTTGGGGGTAGGAAAAGACCTCAGGGATCATCTACTTTAAAACTTCAATTTATAGTTAAGGAAACTCAAGCTTGACATTAAACAGCTTGCCCAAATCAGACAAATGATCAGTATCTGATGAGAGAATAAAGTTCTGCTATCTGTCCAGGTTCTTTCTAGATATACACAAACTAATACAGTGGAATTTAGTAAGATCTTTTAAAGCCTGTACAATAGGCCAAAATAAACAAGATGAAACAAACACTTAGAATCCACATTATCAAGTGCATGTATACAGGACTATAGAGAACTATATCCCATATTCTGCACTAGGCAGAGTACACCATGATCACTGTCCCCAGCTCTGGGCAGGAAGGACACTTTAAGAGAGTCTCTAACAAACTAGGGAACATAAAAAAAAAAAAAAAAAAAAAGGCAACCAGGATGGCAGATGGCCCTTTAAAAAAAAAAAAAAGTCATTTACGAATACAGACATTTAACTTCCAAAGGGGAAGAATTACAGATAATATATGAGCTATCCTAGAAGTGACAATCAGAAGCTAGCAGGAAAAGAATTGTGGCTTAACACAGTTTACAATCTACTCTATCATGAACTAGAACGAGTTCCTTTGTCAGGTAGGAGTACTCCATAATTAGAATCTGATGATCAGGCTGGGTGTGGTGGCTCAGGCCTGTAATCCCAGCACTCCGGAAGGCTTAGGCAGGTGGATCCCTTGAGCTCAGGGGTTCAAGAACACCCTGGGCAACATGGCGAAACCCCGTCTCTACAAAACATACAAAAATGAGCCGGGTGCAGCAGAATGCACCTGTAGTCCCAGCTACTCGGGAGGCTGAGGCAAGAGAAATCGCTTGAGCCTGAGAGGCAGGGGTTGCAGTGAACCAAGACTGCACCATTACACTCCAGCCTAGATGACAGAGTGAGACCCTGTCTCAAAAAAGAAAACCAAAAAAAAAAAAACAAAAAACAAAAAACTGATGATCAGCATAGGACTAGAAGGATCTTCAGAGGTCTTGAGTTCAACCTCTTCATTTCATAACTGAAAAGACTGATGATGAGGGAAAGAAGTGACCTGTCAAAGATCACAACACTGAGGTCAGAGGAAACAGTTTTTTTTTTCTGGTTTTCTCAATTCTGGTCTCTGCTGTAACAAAATGCTGTCTTTCCCACAGTAGCAGAATGATCCACGAAGATGTTACAGAATTCAGTCCCAGAATTCAACTTTTAGCCAAAGCCTAGAGAGCTGGGCGTCCTTCCAGCTTTAAGGTTCTAGCAAAATTTCTTCCTAAATTGAAGAACTCCTAACCCTAACTAAAAATTAACTCGGAATTGTCCAGATTAACAAAAATTTCTTTTTGTCTTTGAGACAGATTACATCTCGTCTCTAAAAAACCTAAATTCTAATCATTGGTGCTCTGCCAGTCTGTCACCCAGTATTCTTCAATGCAATGTTATGCCATATGGTGTATCATACCTATTTCCCATCTCCCATTCAATTTCTTCTTTGAAGTCTAACACCACTGATCATCTTTTAAAATACATCTGATGTATAGTTTTTTTAATTAAAATTCAATATGTAGAACATGTTTAAAGCTAAATGGGTTCTATTAGTCTATACACACTAGCATTGTTCTTTATCTTAGCGGACGTTTTCTCTTTTTTAAAGACAGGGTCTCGCTCTGTTGCCCAAGGTTTTGGTGCAGTGACACCATCACAACTCACTGCAGCCTCATACTCCTGGGCTCCAGAGATCCTCCCGCCTCAGCCTCCTAAGTAGCTGGGACTATAACATGCCACCACATCTGGCTAATTTTTTTTTTTCTGTAGCAATGAGGTCTATGTTGTCCAGGCTGGTCTTGAACTCCTGGCCTCAAGAGATCTTCTTGCCTTGGCCTCTCAAAGTGCTGGGATTACAGATGCGAGCCACCATGCCTGGCCTTTAAGAAATTAATAAACTGGGCGGGCGCAGTGGCTCACACCTGTAATCCCAACACTTTGGGAGGCCAAGGCATGTGGATCATTTGAGGACAGGAGCTCGTGACCAGCCTGGCCAACATGGTGAAACCCTGTCTCTACGAAAAATACAAAAAGTAGCTGGGTGTGGTGGTGCACACCTATAATCCCAGCTACCTGGGAGGCGGAGGCAGGAGAATCGCTTGAACCCGGGAGATGGAGGTTGCAGTGAGCCAAGACTGAGCCACTGCACTCCAGCTGGGCAACAGAGTAAGACTCCATACTCGCCCCCAACCAAAAAAAGAAAGAAATTAATAAACTAATTTTCCAAGTAGTTTTATGTTTGAAGAAAAACTGAAGAGAATGTACAAGAATTCCCACCTATCTTCTTGTCCCCAGTTTCTCCTACTACAAGCTGAGGATCCCTAATCTGAAAATCTGAAATCCGATTATGCTCCAACATCCACAACTTTTTGAGTGCCAAAAGGAGCACTTTAGATTTCAGATTAGGGATGTTTAACCAGTAAGTACAATGCAACTATTCCAAAATCAAAAAAAAAAAAAAAAATCCAAAGCACTTCTGGTTCCAAGCATTTCGAATGAAGGATATTCAACCTGTATTAACACCTTGCATTAGTGTGAGACATCTGCTACAATGATGAGCTAATATTGATTTATTAAGTAGTCTATAGTTTACACAAGGAGTCATTATTGTTTATTTATTTATTTATTTTTTTTTTGAGAGGGAGTCTCGCTCTGTCACCCAGGCTGGAGTGTAATGGCGCAATCTTGGCTCACTGCAATCTCCACCTCCCAGGTTCAAGCGATTCTCCTGCCTCAGCCTCCCCAGTAGCTGGGACTACAGGCGTACGCCAACATGCCCGGCTAATTTTTTATTTTTAGTAGAGACAGGGTTTCACCATATTAGCCACGATGGTCTCGATCTCTTGACCTCGTGATCTGCCCACCTCGGCCTCCCAAAGTGTTTGGATTACAGGCGTGAGCCACCGCACCCCACCAAGGAGTCACTTTTCATGATGTGCAGTTCTATCGGTTTTGACAAATGCATAGCATCATGTATCCACCACAAATAATTTCACTGCTTAACATCTTCCTGTGCTCCTGACAACCACTCATCTTTTTATTGCCTCCATAGTTTTGCTTTTTCATGTGTATTTTTTAAAGAGTGGTAAAACAGAACATAAAACTTGCCATTTAGGGCCAGGCGCGGTGGCTCACGCCTATAATCCCAGCACTTTGGGAGGCCAAGGTGGGCGGATCACCTAAGGTTGAAAGTCAGAGACCAGCCTGACCAACATGGAGAAACCTCGTCTCTACTAAAAATACAAAATTAGCTGGGTGTGGTGGCAGGCGCCTATAACCCCAGCTACTTGGAAGGCTGAGGCAGGAGAATCGCTTAAATCCAAGAGACGGAGGTTGCAGTGGGCCAAGATCGCACAACTGCACTCCAGCCCAGGCAACAAGACCGAAACTCTGGCTCATTAAAAAACAAAAACAAAAACAAAAAACTTGCCATTTAGGCCGGACGTGGTGGTTCATGCCTGTAATTTCAGCACTTTGGAAGGCCGAGGCGGGTGGATCACCTGAGGTCAGGAGTTCGAGACCAGCGACCAACATGGAGAAACCCCATTTCTACTAAAAACACAAAATTAGCCAGGTGTGGTGGCAAGTGCCTGTAACGCCAGCTACCTGGGAGGATGAGGCAGAAGAATCCCTTGAATCCGGGGGCGGAGGCTGCAGTGAGCCAAGGTCGGGCCATTGCACTCCAGCCTGGGCAACAAGAGCCAAACTCCATCTCAAAAAAAGAAAAAAACTTGCCATTTAATCATTTTCAAAAGCACAATTTAGTTAGTTTAGTACTAAAACGTTGTGCAAACATTACCACTATCCACTTCCAGAACTTCTTCACCACAAACAGAAACTCTGTACCCATGAAACAGTAACTCCCACTCTCCACTTTCAATGCTGGTCATCTCAATTCTGTGCCTGAGGGGGAATCATACAGTATGTCTTTTTTGTGTCTTATTTCACTCAACATAATGTGTTCAATGTGCTCGTTTATATGGTATAATGTGTTCATTTATATTGCAGCATGTATCAGAATTTCATTCCTTTCTAAAGATGAACAATGGTCCATTATATGTATATACCATAGCTTGCCTTTCATCCACATGTTGATAGACATCTGGATTTCGAATAATGCTGCGATGAACATTTGTGAACAAGTATCTGAGTCCCTGCTGTCAATTTTGGGGGGTATAAACCTAGAACTGAGGAACGACTACCAATTTCCATAGCTGCTGCACCACCCTACTTTCCCACCAGCAATGCACCCAAGCTTCAATTTCTCCACGTCCCCAACACTCATAATTTCCCTTTTTTTTAACAGCCACCCTAACAGGTGTGAGGTGGTATCTCATTGTGGATTTAATTTGCATTTTCTTAATGGTTAGTGATGTTGAGCATCACTGCACGTGCTTATTGGCCATTTGTCTCTCTTCTCTGGAGAAATATCTATTCAAATTCCTTGCCCATTCTTGAACTGGGTTGCTTTTTGTTGGTCAGTTGCATCTCTTCTTGTATTCTAGACACTAAGTCTTTATCAGGTTTATGATTTACAAATGTCCTCTCCCACTCTGAAGGCTGTATAGCGGATTTTTAAACAGTAATAATGACAGAAGAGGAGGCAGTCTAGAACTAAAACAGAAAGAATGGCTTTCGTCTTGTGCTGCCCCCAACTTCCCAATGGTTTCAAACGCAACGTTTCCAGCCTCGGCAGCGACTGACACCGGGCCTCCCCGCTCCCTGCACAAAGACGCACTCCCGCCCGGGTCTGTGGGGGCGGGCCCTTCCCGCCGGCCGTGTGGGAGGCGAGGCAGCGCAGGCCCCCTTCACTCGGACCCGCGGCTTCCCGGGACCGGCCCCGCCAGGTCGGCGGCCGACCCGGGGCTCGGGGATGCAGGCCCCAACCACGCCCCTCCCCCGCTCGCTCTCCCTCCTCACCGGTCCGGCCGCGGGCGGCGTCTAGTGGGCGAAGGACCGCGCGGAGGGCCCGGCTCGCGGTCGCGGGCGGCTCCGCGAGGCCCTGCAGCGCAGCGGCCTCCCGAATGGCGACTGGACGCAGGAGCCGGGATCCGGGTGCGCGAGCGTGCGCGCTCCCGCGGGACGGGCGGGGGCTGACGGGAAGCAAGTTTGGCGCCGCGCGCCCTCCCGCGCGGGCCAATCAGATCGCCGATCGCGTGGCGCGGCTGTGCCAAAAGTGCGTGGGCAAAACTAGCGGCTCGCGCGGGCCTTCAGAAGGGCTGCGCGCCCGCCCCGCCCCGGAAGTGCCGCACGTGCCCACTCCGCCTCCGCTTCCCGCGCGCGCCCGGGCCCTGGCTCCGGGCGGGTTCCGCCGCGTCTGGCCTGTGGCCTCCCGCCAGGCCCATGGAGCTGCCCCGGCCTGTCGCCGCCGTGCGGATCTCTCTTCCTTTTCTTGCTTTTTTGATTGTGTGAATGAATTTATTAGGAAAAAAAGAGCTGGACCTGCCCCATACATTCTCAGGGATATTACTGGCATAATACCTATGACAAAAGTACAAGACAAAGTTGTTGGATGACAGTAAATATTCCTTTTCGCATCACCCCGCCTCCACTGAAAGTCCCCATTCCCAGAAGTTATCTTCTTCGTTTTTTGTTTTCAGTTTTATGAATGTTACAATTCTAATTAAAATGCATGCACCTCTAATGCTGATGCCATCAGTCTATATGCTTTGAAAGACTGAAATTAGCTCACACTGCTCTCTACCTTTGTACCCTTCTGAAGTTTTGCTTGTTGCGAATTTCATTTTTGTGTGTGTGGTGAAAATAAACTATAGAATGGCCGGGCGCGGTGGCTCACGCTTGTAATCCCAGCACTTTGAGAGGCCTAGGCGGGTGAATCATCTGAGGTCAGGAGTTCGAGACCAGCCTGTCCAACCTGGTGAAACCTCGTCTCTGCTAAAAATTCAATATTAGCCAGGCGTGGTGGCGGGTGCGTGTAACCCCAGCTACTAGGGAGGCTGAGGCAGGAGAATCCCATAGAACCTGGGAGGCGGAGGTTACAGCGAGATCGCGCCACTGCACTCCAGCCTGGGCGACAGAGTGAGACACTGTCTCAAAAAAATAAACAAATAAAAATAAAATCCACAGAATTTACCGTCTTAACTATCTTTACGCGTACAGTTCAGTGGTGGTAAGTATATTCATAACACCACCATCCATCTCTGTACCTCTTTCATCTTGAAAAACAAACTGCATTACATGTTAACTCTCGGTTCCCCTCTACCTTCTACTTTCTGGCAGTCACCATCCTACTTCCTGTGTCTCTGAGTCCGACTACTCATAAGAGTGGAATCATACAGTATTTGTCTTGTGACTGACTTATTTTACTTAGCAGAACATTCTCAAGGTTCATCCATGTTGTAGCACATTGTGGAATTTCCTTCCTTTTTAACACTGAATACTATCCCATTGTATGGATATGCCACATTTTGCTTATCTGCTCACCTGTTGATGGACCTTTGGCTTGCTTCCCTATTCAAGATATTGTGAATGATGCTTTGACATTTTCAAAGAACCAATTTTTGGTTTCATTGGTTTTCTCTATCGTTTCCTATTTTCTATTTCATTTATCTTGGCTTTAATCTCTATAATTTCCTTCTTTTTGCCAGCTTTGGATTTAGTTTTTCTTTTTATAGTTCATTAAGTTGTAAAGTTAGGTTGTTAATTTGAGATTTTCTTGGTGTTTGATGTATTTATAGCTATAAACTCCCCCTTTAGCATTGCTTTTGCTGTATCACAAAAGTTGCTATATTGTGTTTACATTTTCTTTTTTTCTCTTTTCTTTTTTTTTTTTTTTTTTTGAGACAGAGTCTTGCTCTGTCGCCCAGGCTAGAGTGCAGTGGCGCGATCTCGGCTCACTGCAAGCTCCGCCTCCCGGGTTCTCGCCATTCTCCTGCCTCAGTCTCCCGAGTAGCTGGGACTACAGGCTCCCGCCACCATGCCCGGCTAATTTTTTTGTTTTTTTTTTAGTAGAGACGGGGTTTCACCGTGTTAGCCAGGATGGTCTCGATCTCCTGACCTCGTGATCCGCCCGTCTCAGCCTCCCAAAGTGCTGGGATTACAGGCGTGAGCCACAGCACCTGGCTCTACCTCCCTTTCATGCAAAATTTAGGATCCTGTGTTAATTTCCGGAATGATTCTGATTTCTAGGATTCAAATATCAATATTAAATATTTTAGGATTTTTCTAAGTTTTGTTTTTGCAGCAAAATTGATTAAATTTAATAGATTTCTTAAAAAAGTATCCACCTAGTTACAAGCTTTTAAAAATGCCAATGAAAACACTTTGTAAACTGTAAATGTTAAATGCAGAAATGAGAGGATCTTTTATTTTCTCTGAATAGCAAAGATTTACTGATTGAGAACTTTTTGAGATCCTGACTCTTACTATGAAACAGGTTCGTTGTGGCTGCAGGACCTAATTTGAATGGCTGCTTCAGTTGTTTTTTCCTGAAGTGTCAGAATGAGTTGATGATCCCAAGAGACCTATCCCAATTGAACGCTGAACAAAACTCTAGCATAAGGCAACTCTTGGAAGCCAAAATCTAGACTATGATGGGGCAATAACTCTGGGTCTTTTTCATTGATGTTTCTTCCGTAAATAACGACGAAATAACAAAAACCGAAACACCCTCTGCTATTACTCTGAATTGAAATCATGTAAAAAAAGGTATTGTAGTTATAGAATATTAAATAGTTCAAGATGAATAATGCAAATAAACTCCCAATTTGGCCTTTTGAAAGGTTCCCAGTATATTGCACTAAACTTGAAAGTAACCAAAGAAAGCAGAAATAACTCTCATAAAATCCTGTACTAAAACCAGACCCTTATGGACTTTCAAAATTTCACTTAAGGATCTATTGAACATATACTTCTCAACAGTTTATTTAGATGTTTTCTCAACCTATACTATGTTCCAAGGGCCACACTTGAATCAGGGAATGGGTAGAGGCAGGTGTATACAATTGCAGTA
This sequence comes from Pongo pygmaeus, assembly GCF_028885625.2. NCBI lineage: Eukaryota > Metazoa > Chordata > Mammalia > Primates > Hominidae > Pongo > Pongo pygmaeus. The sequence continues at coordinate 124,243,857 of NC_072387.2, read as the reverse complement.
GAAAGTGGCAGCTTGACAGCCTTTGAGGAGGAACCGCAAACTCATTAGCTGAGATGGCACTGAACTTTGTCATTTGTCATGTGTATAAAGAATAACAGTGCTGAGTGTCTGCACATATTCAAAACCTACATAGAATCATGTTGTCAAATGAAGCAGCCAAAATCAGACTGGCTTTCTGTCAGAAAGTCAGACTTAATTTTTCCATTCAAATTGCTGCATTAATATGTATTACAAGGAACATAATAAAAATTAGAAATAAATTATTAAATGCTTCCTGTAACAGAAATAATAAAAGCAGTCCAGCTTATAATTTAAATCTAATATAATCAACTTAGCTACTTTATAATAAAAAGGACAAACTATTCTGCTATTTCTACTTAATTTATAATACTGCTAAATAATGGGAACTAAAATAAGTTACTTAATGGGAAGTATGACAAAATGGAATTCCTCCTGAGTATCTAGCTCTGTTTTTGGGCTTTCGGAAGTGTCAAAGTATAGTTCTCAAAAGTTAAACACATGACTCATACGAATATAAAGTGAACACATATCAGAGGATTTATTTCATTTTGTATTTTTTTTGAGACAGAGTCTTGCTCTGTCGCCAGGCTGGAGTGCAGTGGTGCGATCTCTACTCACTGCAACCTCCACCTCCCAGGTTCAAGCGATTCTCCTGCCTCAGCCTCATGAGTAGCTGGGACTACAGGCACTTGCCACCATGCCCAGCTAATTTTTGTATTTTTGGTAGAGACAGGGTTTCACCATGTTGGCCAGGATGGTGTCAGTCTCAGAGGATTTATTTAACTCATTCATGAGGGAATCCAGAGGAGGATGAAGCTAGTTCAGAAGGTTCATAAAGCTGAGTACGTGCAGCCACTAGAAAAAGTGGAGTCAAATGGCCAGTTAGAAACAAAAGTGATTAGGATCCTACAGGGAAGCACAACTGCCACCTTTGAGGCCATCATACAGAAATCACTCACATCTCTACTGGGCAAAAATCCATAAGGAAACATGTAATGTCACAGTGTGGGCACAAATGTGGGTCAACCGTTAAATAATCCTAGCTTGTCAGACATGACACAGCCATGCAATCACTCTTTTTGGCCTTATTTCCGAGTTTTAGACATTTTTTTAAATAGGACTGAAAAATAAAAATCAAATATAAAAATTAGAATCAAGTCCATTAATATTTTCTTAAAAAAATTTTTTTTTTTTAACCATTCACTAGCCCCAGTTTTGGAGGGAGGAGAGGATGCCCAGGCCCCAGAAGCCTTTGCTGATGGGCGTGGTGCTCTTCCTTTCCTCTCAGGCAGAGCAGCAGGCTTTGCTGAAGGGCAGTCTAGGTCCACACGGCTGCCAAGGGTGGCAGACGGGCACTGACTGCTGCATTGCAGGCACTCAATCAATGCTAGCTGAGCACCAGTGAGCAAGTGAAACGCAACTGGGAGCCTGGTGCCGGCCGGCAGTGCAGCTAAGTTCTCATATGGCCAGTTTACCGTGTAAGTGCAAAGCCAGCCTCAATCAATCCTGCTACACTCTCATGAAAGGAGCAGCAGAGGGCACTTTGTTTCAAGCAGGCTGCCCAAGAACTATGGTCACCTGCTCTGCTGGTTGAAGAAAAAAAAGCAGGAGTGGTGAGCATAGAAACCAGCCTGGCCCTGGATACCGCTTGTGGTTGCAGAACTGCAGAGAGAGCCCATGGCGTCTCTCCTGCCCAACATTGTGTACCAGGTGTGCAGCCAGGCTCCCTCTCCGAGCAAGGACTTCTACCACCTGCCATCACTAAAGCTGAGGTAAGGCACTGGCAAAGCTAGAGACCTACAGCTTTAATGCTGGTTGAAAACATACTTTCTCCTGTTCTGGGAATGGCAAGCACAGTCGCTGAGAGGTTTGGCTGTGAAGTCAGACCAACCTACTTTAGAATTTGCCTCTATAACTTACTGTGTGCGCACATGCTTGAATGTGAACTTGGGCAAGCTACTTTCTCATATGTTTGCATGCAGTAGAACAATAGTACCCACCTTATAAGCTTGTTTTGGCATAAGACAGCATGAAGTGTTCAGAGAACTTAGTGCTAGCACACTGAACAGAATCAATGTTAGATGCCATTATTTTATACTGATTTAATTACAGTAACAAGAACTCTGACCATTAATAGAGAATACTTACTTCATAGGATGAGTATCAGGACCCAATAAGAATAAAAGATTTGAGAGACAGTTTGGGGAAACAGGTAAGGGGATAGGCTTAAAGTATGATTTTCAGAAAGGCAAAAACATCCACTTGAGAGGCTGAGGTGGGAGGACTGCTTGAGGTCAGGAGTTTGAGCTGCAGTGAACTATGATCACACCTGTAAATTGCCACTGGCCTCCAGCCTGGGCAACACAGCAAGACCCCAGCTCCATAAACATGACTCACAGACACAGAATGAACAAGGAACATATATCAAAGTTTGAGCAACTTGCAAATGAGGCTGTTTCCAAAATACATCCTATAAAACCTAAGGGTAAGTTTTTATGTGGTTTCATCCTAATAAAGTGTGCAGTAATCATTAAGACAGTTAAAACCTGTTTCTACCAAATGTTTCCCAGTTGTAGTCATTCTTTAACCAATTAAATATTTTATTTCTGGCCGGGCACAGTGGCTCACGCCTGTTAATCCCAGCACTTTGGGAGGCCGAGGTGGGTGTTATCACCTAAGGTCAGGAGTTCAAGACCAGCCTGGCCAACATGGGGAAACCCTGTCTCTACTAAAAATACAAAAAATTTAGCCAGGCGTGGTGGCGCACGCCTATAGTCCCAACTGCTCAGGAGGCTGAGGAGAGAGGATCATTTGAACCTGCGAGGTGGCAGTTGCAGTGAGCCGAGACTGCACCACTGCACTCCAGCCTGGGCAACAGAGTAAGACCCTGTCTCAAAAAAAAAAAATTTATTTCCACCTTCCATTAGTTAAAAAAGTTATAAACTAAATGCTAAATGCAATTAATTTTCAGCAGTATATACTTTAATGTTTTCTTAAATACATGTAAAACACTTCGTCATGTTGTAAAACAAAATTATAACTTTAAAAATCAATCTTTTCATTATTCCCAAAAGCCCCATGCTACAGTTTTACATATTCATACACATATTTACTGAAGAAATAGAACTCCCATTATACATGGCTGGCCTCACCAGTAACTCACACATGTAGCTGAACATTATATTGTATTATTTAAATTAGGTAATGAGAAACAGACTATTTGCTCTATATAATTTTAATCTTGACTTTATTGCATTTTCCAGAAATTGGATGAATTAAATCTGCAATCCAAGGCTTTGGCAAATACGCATTGAACACTTTATAAAAATATTGCACTGACAAAGATGTGCTGAAATCACTGCTAATCCCCCAAACCTTTCTGAATATGTCAGATTGAGCTGTTTCTCTCCAAGAGTGGAAAAGCAACAGGTGTAATTATAGTTAGCTGATAAGTCCTGGGAAACCTTTTATATTTACTTTTCAGAAATAGAGAAACTGGATGATTTTAGTGATTGAATAACAAATCCTTTTAAAAGTTAAGTGGTTCCCAATCATTAGCTTTCAATAAAATTGAAAGAATTATGAGATGGTACACCATTAGAAGTAATACTGATTATAGATAACTGAACATTTTGCAATATAACTTGAAAGAAAAAAATTTTTTTTGAGATGGAGTCTCACTATGTCACTCAGGTGGGAGTGCAGTGGCACAATCTCGGCTCATTGCAACCTGTCTCCCCAGTTTAAGCGATTCTCCTGCCTCAGCCTTCCCAGTAGCTGGGATTACAGGCACGTGCCACCATGCCCAGATAGTCTTTTTGTATTTTTAGTAGAGACGGGGTTTCACCATGTTGGCCAGGCTGGTGTTGAACTCCTGACCTCAAGTGATTAGCCTGCCTCAGCCTCCCAAAGTACTGGGATTACAGGCATGAGCCACCGCGCCCAGCCAGAAATTAAAGAATTAAGTGGTGTTAACAAAAATCCTCTGTTCCTTTTTACTATGTGAGCAAGATTTCTCAGTAGTTATATTAATAAAATTAAAAACTGGAATAGAATTGTCCAACACTATCTTATTCTATTAGTAAAAGGTATCCAACTCATCCATTGATAGATAAACCAACTGGGAAAATACATCCCCATCCGAGATGAATTTTCTTTTTAATGCATTATTACTAGAAATTTTAAACATTCAAGGAAGACAGGGTAATATAATGGACTCAACAGTTTTATCAGCTATCAACATTCTGCCTGAGAAACATAAAGAACTTCATAAATGCAAGGTACTGTTATTTAAGCAATCTAGAAATTCTTAAAGATCACCGACTTTCCAGTGTGAATATGGCTTTATTTTACAGATAAGATATTCCCTTTGTGAAGAAGCATGGGCGTATGTGTTTTTAAAATCCAGTGTTTTTTGTTTGTTTGTTTGAAGTTTGGCAAAGTTTTAATAAGCAAGAGTAAGGGTTGAAGTGAGGAGGAATTATGCTGTTAGCTGGCTCTGGGAATCCCATGGCCACACAGTAACGGGTTCCTTGTCAACAGGAAGTCTGGTTATCACCCTCAATTGCAGTCACTCATTTTGGTCAGGGAGACATCTCTCCACACTTGCACCATCTTCACAGACTCAGGCAAGATTCGATGGTCAAAGCTCTAAAAGCATTAGCCATCGACCATTACCTGGTACTTATTGTCCAGCACCAAGATGCTCAGGTCAAATTCTTTGCCATTCTGAAAGGGCATATTTTTGGATTTCATCTCAGGCTTCCAGGCCCCATTCTCACGCTGTTCATGACCACACAACGGCCAAAGAACACTTGGAAATGGAAGGTGGTGTCTGAGTCTTCATTCATCCTGGTGTGGAAATCCACCTGCAGCTGCGGTTCATTGATGAAACAAACAACTAGTCTCCCTTTAATGTCAAGTAGAACCAATAGACAAGAGCACAGCTTGTGTGTGTGGCACAAGTAGTTGTGACATTGTTGTCTCCCTCTGGGTGGTGCTTCTGAATTGTGTTTAGTATTCTTTTTCCTTTTGTTTTTTTTGAGACGGAGTCTTGCACTTTTGCCCAGGCTGGAGCGCAGTTACGCGATCTTGGCTCACTGCAAGCTCCGCCTCCCAGGTTTATTCTCCTGCCTCAGCCTCCTGAGTAGCTGGGACTACAGGTGCCCGCCACCACGCGCGGCTAATTTTATTTTTTTTTATTTTTAGTAGAGACGGGGTTTCACCGTGTTAGCCAGGATAGTCTTGATCTCCTGACCTCGTGATCCACCCGCCTCGACCTCCCAAAGTGCTGGTATTACAGGCGTGAGCCACCATGCCTGGCCCTGAATTTTTTTTTTTTTTTTTTAAAAGAGTGGGTGGGTGAGTTTGCTTGTCATAACCTAGTGTTTTGTCTTTCTCTCTCGCTCTGATAGTTAGGGCAGATGTAGACAGTGTTTGTTTAAGAAAAATTAGCCAGGTGTGATGGCGCACACCTGTAATCCCAGCTACTCTGGAAGCTGAGGTAGAAGAATTGCTTGAACCCAGGAGGCGTGAGTTTCGGTGAGCTGAGATCACGCCGCTGCACTCCAGCGTGGGTGACAGAGTGAGACTCCATCTCTAAGAAAACAAAAAAAGATTCTCTAAGTCATTCTCTGTCCTTTTGAAAGTCTGTGTAATATTTACCAGTAAAATATTTTAAGGCCTTATCTTTTGGAATTTTTTGCACGTTTTTGACAGCTGCTTAGTGTCATCCAAACCAAGAAAAGAGAAGATCTGTATGATTATGCTGTCAGGCATCTGAACTAACAAATCGGAATTTCCCTGACACAGATTCAAAGAATATTTCAGTACTTCTTTAACAAAATTTTTATTTAATAAACGGTTAAAATCGCAGTGCCAAAAATACATTAACATTTAACAATTTCACTGAAAGGAAGAAACTACAGAATGCACGGTTTCAGAAAGCTATTTTAAGTATTTACAAATAAAGTATCTAAAACTCAAACACATGCTCTATATGCTATACTTAGTTTATCCCTTCCCGAACAAAATTTCTGTTATTTGGGCAAATTCTTAAACCATGGTTTAAACCTAACAGTTACAAACCACAAACACATCTATCCAAAGACTGAAACCGTTTTTATCCGGTCAGTGGCAAAACTGTTGAAAGGGCAATAGTTGCAGCTGTTGGGTTTTAGATAGTGTGAGCTCTGATAAATATTCCTACCAGGACTAAAACACAGCACACTCTGCAGGCATGGCTGACTCACAAAGGTTTTAACAAACAAGAACTGCTCTTTACTCGACACTATGGCTCAGAGGCCACCGAGAAGCACGAGTGACTGACAGCTCCTCTGCTTACAAACGAATGAAACCCAAAGTGGATGTCGTTCTCACAGCACTGAAAGTGCTTCAGGACTCACACTGATCCAATACTAACTTTCTTCCCTATTTTACACGTATTTTTCTACTATCCAGTGGAAATCATTTTCTGTTTTGGCTAAACAACAAATACTAGTTTATAACAGGAATGGTAAAATCTGTGAGAATTCTGCTCAATTTAATACAAGATCACTACTTTCTTTAGAATGGTTTCTGCGTGTTTCTGTGTCATCCTCTGTATTTTTAGCTTCCAGTTTCCTGGTAAGGAGTAAGTTCTCCTTCCCAGTCACACTCACGGTCATTTACACGTTTCTGGGATGCCCTCGCTCGTCCATGGAGGCCAGGTGCGTGCAGTGACTCACTCTGCCTCTTCCCTCCTCTCAGGACCAGTCCCCGAACCTTCTGCCTTGCAGATCCTCCTGCTTCCGCCACACTCTCGCGCTCGGAAGCGAGCTCCTGGATCATACAGCTGCAAGGCTGGCCGGTCCTGCCAGGATAAGAGGGCATGTTACTCTTCCAAGAGGTGGCAACACAGAAGGGTCAATATCTCCCTGTACTTCTAGAACTTGATGATATGAATTGTCCAAAGAAAATCAACCAGGCAGCTAAAAATCAGCCCTTTTTTCACAGCACTATCTCAGAAACCAGGCATTCTAAGGCAATTAAAAAAGCCATGTAAACACTGGCTATCTGGGCAAATGTTATTGCTCAAACAAGAACATGTAATCTGTGGGAACAGTACAATCACGGCATCCCCCTCTGAGTTTGGAAGTGAACATGTAATCTGTGGGAACATGTAATCTGTGGGAACAGTACAATCACGGCATCCCCCTCTGAGTTTGGAAGTGAACAAAAGTGGACCCTCAGAGATGGTTTCAGATCTGCCAACTAAAACTTATTAACATGAGTAGTAAGCAATTTCCACGGGGCTTATCCCTGCCTAGCATCTACCAGCAGGGAAACTGAACTGGTCCCTTTTTAGAAAACATCACCCCATCATTTTATTAAACTCCTGGAGGCGAAGCAATAAAAATGACCCATGAAGTCCATGAAGGGCAGCTGTTGGGGCCTGAAGAAGGCAACAGCCAGGAAGCATGGAGTGGCCCTGAAGGCCAGTGTCAGCAGCGACAGCAGCACAATTCCTCCCTGATGGGGCCACCAGCCCTGCCCCAGCACTGAAGGGGTGGCAGAGGAGGAAGACGGCTTCCAGCTTCCCTGAGCCTCCTGCTCCACGTGCCTCCCGCTCCCTGCCTATTCTCCCTGCAGAGCTGCAGCCTTAGCCTCCAACAGCTACCAGGAGCCCAAGTGTGGGCTGCAAGGACGGCCATGTGGGCACATCTCATGCACTCCTTCTCCAGGATTCACCAGCTCACCTCTACCTCCTCCTGGACTGTGTGTGGAAGCCCACATCTGGTTACCACCAGGGGGTTTAACTTAATTTTCTTTTCCTTGGTATGAACCTGACCAGTGGGAGGGGTGGAACAGGCTCAGCAGGCCCCTGGACCTGAATACTCCTGTGGGGCAGAGACAGGCTGCCTGGAGCCAGCATGCACAGCTCTGTTTTTTTTTTTTTCTGAGACAAAGTTACACTCTTGTTGCCTAGGCTGGAGTGCAATGGTGCAATCTGGGCTCATTGCAACCTCTGCCTCCTGGGTTCAAGTGATGCTTCTGCCTCAGCCTCCTGAGTAGCTGGGATTACAGGCATGTGTCACCATGCCCGGTTAATTTTTATATTTTCAGTAGAGATGGGGTTTCACTATGTTGGCCAGGCTGGTCTCGAACTCCTGACCTCAGGTGTTCCACCTGCCTTGGCCTCCCAAAGTGCTGGCATTATAGGCATGAACCACCGCACCGGGCCGACAATTCTTCTTCTAACCAGGGCAATACCTGTATACACAGATGGAGCATGGAGCCTGACCTTAGAAGTACATGACAAATGCCATGCTCCCGGGAAAGTAGCTCCTGCACACAGCGCCTCATTCCCATCACAGCACTGTGAGGCTAAACAGAGGAGCAAATCCCCCCCCCCCTCAGGTCGGGGGGAACACCAGGCCATTCACCACTGCTAAAATAAGGCAACTGAAGACTGAGGACTGCTATGAGCAACTCCCTATCAAAAAGACGCATGGCTGTACTTTGTGCACCCCGAGGTCCAGGCAACCCCAGGAAACTGTGGAGTATTCTAGAGGTGTTCATTCAAGGGTGAAGACAAGAAGGCTCTCCTCTGGCTTTCAGCCTCGACTTCACTGAAACTTTTTTTTTTAGACGTAATTTTGCTTTTGTTGCCTAGGCTGGAGTGCAATGGCATCATCTTGGCTCACTGCAACCTCTGCCTCCCAGGTTCAAGCAATTCTCCTGCCTCAGCCTCCTGAGTAGCTGGGATTACAGGTGCGCCACCACGCCCAGCTATTTTTTGTATTTTTAGTAGAGACGGGGTTTCGCCATGTTGGCCAGGCTGGTCTCGAACTCCTAACCTCAGGTGATCTGCCCGCCTCGGCCTCCCAAAGTGCTGGGATTATAGGCGTGAGCCACCAAGCCCAGCTACACTGAAACATTTTCAAAGTGAACATCGTTCATACACACAACCTGGAAGGATCTGAAAGGAATTAGGCTGAGTGAAGAAACCCACTCCCAAAGCTCACATGCTGTGTGTTTCCATTTATCAAGCATTCTTGAAATGACAAAATCACAGAGGCAGAGAACAGACAGTGGCTGCCAGGGGTTAGACATGGGGAGGGAGGTGAGTGGCAACTGGAACCCCAGGGAGCCTTCAGTTTGCTGGGAGGCCGGGGTGGGGCCTGGTGCTGTCAGAAAGGTGATGCCATCTGTAGTGCTGCGCTGGGAAAATGCAATCTGAACAAAAATTAGCTTCTGGAAAAAAAAAAGCTGTTTGCTTGGCTAAGGGGGTAACCACAGTCCTGTGCTCACCATCCATGCAGAACTAACTTACAGGTGTTTGTCAGCCATGGGAATATTCACTAATAATCAGAATGTTGTTAATAATGTGGAAGAAATCTCCATGAAATATCATTAAAACTTTCCTTCCTGTCTCAAGGGTAAACTTAATAATCTTATTCTCAAGTGAATCATATAAACGTGCTAGTTTTATACTAAATAAAATCTTTCTTTTTCCTGGTGAAAAATAATTTGATTCTCTGAGAAAAGATGGTGACTAGTCTCACTCTAGGATCTGACTTTCAGGAATAACTGCTCTTGAAAATGCTCAAAGCACCGCGTTCCCCAAGACACAAGGTCAAGTGGGGGCGACATGGTCAGCGTGCAGCCTGGACCTTAAGACAGCCAGACACATTTTTCTTTTTGGGTTTAATAAAAACCTTGTTTGCCAGTCGCTCTTTTCTGGGTGCTGGACTGTCGTCACACCTCTGCGCTCTTCCCAGTCTCTCCACGGCCTCCCCTGGAGCCCCGCTGTCCTGGCTCCCCTTCTTCCCTCTGTCTTGGCCAGGTCCTTTCCCCCATCTCTGCTCATCCTCACTCCTTCTGGAAAGCCGGTCAGGCTCATGGTGAGCTCTGTGCCTCCTGCCGTCATCCACATGGTGTCTTTGTGCTTCAGATTCTTGTTCTTGAGATCTCTCCACATCCCTGTGCTCTTTATCACTGCTGCTGTGTGACCTATGATTCAACACAAATGATCAGCAATTGCAGTAAACTGCCGGTTGGCTGCCCACCCTCCTTTCTAGACCGCAGGTTCCCAGACAACAGGGACCGGTGCGAAGTGCTCAGCGCTGCACTGCTGAGGCTGCACTGCAATGGGCACACAGCAGACACTGATAAAAACCACTACAAAGAGGAATAAATCATAGTAATAATATCTGTCATTTCAGTTGAGTGACAGATAGGCAATATGCCTTACACTAAGGTACTTTTTTTTTTTTTTTTTTCTTTCTGAGATCGAGTCTCACCCTGTCACCCAGGCTGGAGTGCAATGGCGCGATCTCAGCTCACTGAAAGCTCCGCCTCCCGGGTTCACGCCATTCTCCTGCCTCAGCCTCCCGAGTAGCTGGGACTACAGGTGCCCGCCACCACGCCCGGCTAATTTTTTTTGTATTTTTAGTAGAGACGGGGTTTCACTGTGTTAGTCAGGATGGTCTCGATCTCCTGACCTCATGATCCCCCCATCTTGGCCTCCCAAAGTGCTGGGATTACAGGTGTGAGCCACCGCACCTGGCCATGCTAAGGTACTTTTTATACATATTTTCTAATTCTCAATAACCCTCCAAAGTAAATACCTTCTTTTGACCAGGCGTGGTGTCTCACGCCTGTAATCCCAGCACTTTGGGAGGCCAAGGTGGGTGGGATCACCTGAGGTCAGGAGTTGGAGACCAGCCTGGTCAACATGGTGAAGCCCCCTCTCTACTGAAAATACAAAAATTAGCCAGGTGTGGTGGCATGTGCCTGTAATCCCAGCACTCTGGGACGCCAGGGGCAGGCAGATCATTTGAGGTCAGGAGGTTGAGAGCAGCCTGGCCAACATGACGAAATCCTGTCTCTATTAAAAATACAAAAATTAGGCCAGGCACAGCAGCTCACGCCTGTAATCCCAGCACTTTGGGAGACCAAGGCAGGCGGATCTCCTAAAATCAGGAGTTCGAGACCAGCCTGACTAACATGGAGAAACCCTGTCTCTACTTAAAATACAAAATTAGGCAGGCATGGAGGGGCATGCCTGTAATCCCAGCTACTCAGGAGGCTGAGGCAGGAGAATTGCATGAATCCAGGAGGCAGAGGTTGTGGTGAGCTGAGATCGCACCATCGCACTCCAACCTGGGCAACAAGAGGAAAACTCCGTTTCAAAAAAACAAAAATTAGCCGGGCATGGTGGCAGGTGCCTGTAATCCCACCTACTCGGGAGGCTGAAGCAGGAGAATTGCTTAAACCTGGGAGGCGGAGGTTGCAGTGAGCCGAGATTGTGCCACTGCACTCCAGCCTGGGCGACAGGGCGAGACTTTGTCTCAAAAGTAAAATAAAAATAAAATAAAATAAAATAAACCTTCTTTTCTACAGATAAAGTGACTGAGACTAAAGTGGTCCAGTGGCTGTCCTGGGAGCCCAGGTGCACATCCATCATGATGTGCAGAGTAAAATTAACTGACATTTAATAATGGCAGATTAATTATCTTTATACATTTATCAGAATATTAAGTGAATAGTAAATAAATGGCTGCTTCGCTCATTTGGCAGGGCTGGTGGGGACCATAAGGATCTGTAACTAAGTATGAATTCACACCAGACACGTGGCAGTAGGCACTGCTGTGTCATAAACAGTCACAGTAACAACACCTGGAACATAATCACAGTGCTTCACAATCATGGATTTGATAATCATATATAAATTTTATAAACAAAGCAATAAACCAAAACTCCCAAGAAGTAGAAAAAATACTTCATCAACTCTGAACGAAAGGCAGTGAGAAATCACACCTATGACCGTGACTCTGGGAAGTTGGCAGCCTAACCCCATTAGTCTCCCCACCTAAAATCCACGTCCACCATCCCCTGTGAGCCAAGTGGCCTGGGCACCAGGAGACTGTGGGTGGTGAGATGCGGTGAGTGGGCAGGAGTCCTGGAGGGGAAAGTAAGCCCAGGTGCCTGGGGCCCTGAGGATGGTGCGTGCCAGGAGCAACAGGGACAGGATCCCTCCTGACTGGCATCTGGCTGGTCTCTCTGGCCCACTGGTCAGATACTGCTGTGTCTGTCCCTTTCGCAGATGAGCTCCCTCCACAGAGCTGTTCCCTCCACAGAGCTGCACTGTCATATGCAGCAAAGGAAAAGAAAAAGGGAGGACCCACAGTGCACAGCCAAAGCTGCTGGTCAAGATCCACAGCCAGAGGAGCCAGGGACAGCTTCAACCAAAGGATCACAGCACTTAAAATTCTGTTTCTCTATCACAAAACATCTGCCAGCCCTATAAGAGGGGTTCCCAAATATGCAATTCTGTAGATAAATTGCAAGGGGGATAAAAGAGCAAAGGGCAAGATATCACAGAGAAAAATTAAAAAAAAAAACAAAAAACAAAGAAAGACTGTGAAGACAGATCCTGAAAACCTGACATGCAACAGCAGGAATCCAGGAGGTGGCTCAGGAGTAAAAGGAGGACATGGAGGCAAAAGCAAAGCAAACAACAGGAAGAAATACCCCGATCTGAAGACAGACTTGAGACTGCAGACAAGACGAGCTCACCAAGTTCCTGCCACGCTGATGGGAAATGAAGGCTAACGTGTACTCGCACACTCTGGAAAGTCTTGGATTCCAAGAACAGTGTGAAATAGGCATACTCGTATTGACAAAACCTACGTCACCATGACTGGGAGCTGACGAGGTCATAACAATGAAAGCAAGCTCACGTCTCCTGGGGCTCCTCCAGCGAGCCTTCCACGAGCCTGGCTTTTACGACTGCACCGGGGGCACAGGATTCCTGCTTGCCACCTCCAGTATCAATCTCCTCTCCTCTTTCTTTTGGTTTCTCTGTGGTTGGTTCCTCTCCCTTTTCTGGTTTCTTAAGAAGCTGAGAAATTACAATGTTAGTAAAATGTCACCTCAAGAGCATATTTTAAAAGAAGCTGTTAAAGAAATAATTACAAATATACCCCAATGTTGAAGCCAAATGTTTGCACAGCAAAGAATTAAAGCTAAAGGTCCAAAAATGAGGTTTTTGGTTTAATACGTGGTGGAACATTCAGTGAATGAAGTATTTTTTAGTCATGAAAAGTAAGGTAGGTTAATGTGATACAAAGATGTTCATGTAATGAATAAAGGGCTAAAAAACAGAACATGCACCACAACCTCACTTATACTTTTTTTTTTTTTGAGACAGAGTCTCGCTCTGTCGCCCAGGCGGCTCACTGCAGCCTCCGCCTCCAGGGTTCAAGTTGATTCTCCTGCCTCTACCTCCTGAGTAGCTGGGACGACAGGCATGCGCCACCACGCCTAATTTTTTTTTTTTTTTTTTGAGACGGAGTTTCACTCTTGTTGCCCAGGCTGGAGTGCAATGGCACGATCTTGGCTCACTGCAACCTCCTCCTCTCGGGTTCAAGTGATTCTCCTGTCACAGCCTCCCAAGTAGCTGGGATTACAGGCGCCCACTACCATGCTCAGCTAATTTTTTGTATTTTTAGTAGAGACGGGGTTTCAGTATGTTGGCCAGGCTGATCTCAAACCCCTGACCTCAGGCGATCCACCCACCCTGGCCTCCCAAAGTGCTGGGATTACGGGCGTGAGCCACCGTGCCCAGCCCCCACTTCTATTTATGTTCACACACACACCACCATCTAAAGGGCTCTGCAGCACTGTGTTAATAGTGATTATTTCCTTTTTTGAGATGGAGTCTCGCTCTGTCGTCCAGGTTGGAGTGCAGTGGCGCAATCTTGGCTCACTGCAACCTCCGTCTCCTGGGTTCAAGCGATTCTACTGCCTCAGCCTCCTGAGTAGCCAGGACTACAGGGGCGTGCCACCACACCTGGCTAATTTTTGTAGTTTTTGTTTTTTGTTTTTTTTGAGACGACGTCTCACTCTGTCACCCAGGCTGGCGTGCAGTGGCTTGATCTCAGCTAACTGCAACCTCTGCCGCCCTGGTTCAAGCAATTCTCCTGCCTCAGCCTCCCAAGTAGCTGGGATTACAGGCTCCTGCCACCATGCCTGGCTAATTTTTGTATTTTTAGTAGAGACGGGATTTCACCATGTTGGCCAGGCTGGTCTTGAACTCCTGACCTTGTGATCCCCCAGCGTTGGCCTCCCAAAGTGCTGGGACTACAGGCATGAGCTACCGTGCCCGGCCAACAGTGATTATTTCTAGATGGCAGAACTGAAATGACCTTATTTCCTTTCATCTATAGGGTCTAGTTTTCCTGAAATAGACAAGTATTAGTTTTGTAATAAGGAAAAAAAATTTTTTAAAAGGCTGCTTCCTATTGATTTTTAGAATAGTTTATAGTTTTCAAAACACTGATTATTCTCTTTACTGAAACAGAATTAATGAACAAGTCGCCATGACATATTTCATCTGCCCTGTATGCCCCTGGGCCTTTCTCCCTGCTCTCTGTATAGTTTTTGAAACTAAAGCACCTCAGCTAACTTGAGAAAAGGGAGAAAAAAAAGAAAAAAAAAGAAATGGAAGCACCACAGATCATTTGTAGAACAGAAATGGAAGGTGTACATCTGAGAATTCTGTTCTCACTCATAATTGCAGCATAGCAAGACCATACACAGATGCATTCAATCACACGCGTTCACTTGGGAACACAACGCATCATGCAAGGTGGAGCACTGGAAGCCGCTTCTCATCAAGCGTGGGCCCCGTGTCAGCTGTGAACGTCCTCTTATTCTGCCTATGTGGAATCTGGGAACTTAAACATTTCCTTTCTGGTAACTGTCCATCTTTTATAAAAATTGCAACAGTAATATGTCTGCAATAAATGTGAGCCATAGGAAGTGCAAATCTCCATCCACCCATTCAACAAATATCCTGTGTGCCTAGGAACTGTTCTTATAACATTTCTGACACTGTACGTCTTTTTCAATACCACCTCTCTGACACCAGCTGCGTGCTCCACATTCAACTCAACTCTGAGACCACCGACCTGGAGTTAGCACCAGAACCCACAAGTCAAGGGCTCAGTCCCACAAGACTGCCCCCCTTTCAGATGACAGTTCCAAGTCCCAGTGTGTCACCGGTACTTCTGACCAATCAGCAATAAATTCAGGGGTTCCCGATGGCCTCTCCTCAGATTTGGTAAGTTGCTGAAATGACTCACGGAACTCAGAAAGGCAATGTCTTCTCGATTATTGGCTTATCATAAAGGATACAACCCAGAACAGCCAAACGGAAAAAATGCACAAAGTGGGTATGGGGTACAGTGCAGTGGTGCTTGGAGCTTCCATGCAGTAATCGCGCCCCCAGCACCTTGATGTGCTCACCAACCCGGAAGCCCCGTCTTTTTTTTTTTGAGATGGAGTCTTGCTCTGTCACCCAAGCTAGACTGCAGTGACGCGATCTTGGCTCACTGCACCTTCGCCTCCTGGGTTCAAGCGATTCTTCTGCCTCAGCCTCCTGAGTAACTGGGACTACAGGCATGTGCCACCACGCCTGGCTAATTTTTGTATTTTTAGTAGAGACGGGGTTTCACCATATTAGCCAGCCTGGTCTCAAACTCCTGACCTCGGGATCCACCCGCCTCGGCCTCCCAAAATGCTGGGATTACAGGTGTGAGCCACCGTGCCTGGCCCCTGGAAGCCCTGTCTTTAGGCATTATTAAAGTTTCATGATGTAGGTGTGACTGATTAAGTCACTGGCCACCGGTGACCTCTCTCTAGGCCCTCTGCCCTCTCGGAGGCTAGGGTGGGACTGAAAGTCCCAACCCTCTAGTCCTGCCTTGGTCTTTCTGGCAATTAGTCCCCATCCTGAAGCTGCCTGGGGCCCCCAGCCCCTAGTCCTCTCATTGGCATATAAGACACTCATATTACTGCAGATTCCCGGGGTCTGAGGAGCTGTGTGCACGAACCAGGGACTAAGACCCTGTGCTAGGCACTAGGGAATGGCTGTGAATGAGACAAGAGGTGCCCCTGCCTTGAAGGGACTCGTGCCTGATGCGCCACCTGAGGCAATGGTGGTCAAGGGGGAACGCTGTGAACAGTGGCAAAAATATGAAAAAGGAAACAAAGGAATAAGAAAACCTCAGGTAGCATCAAAGGCTATGAACACACACGAAGGGAGAGTAAAGCATCAGAGATGCAGGAAGAGGAGGGTCCAGGAGGGCTCTCTGCAGAGCCAAGACGGGAACTAAGACCAGATGCCAAGAAGGAGCCACGGGCACATCTGGGGAAGTCCCTGTGAGGGAAACGTGCGGAGGCCTGAGGTGGAATCCGCTGGTGCATTCAAGAGAAACCAGCAGGCCAGAGCCGCTGGAGACGAGCTGGGGAGCAGGCCAGTGCCGCTGGAGACGAGCTGGGGAGCAGGCCAGTGCCGCTGCAGACGAGCTGGGGAGCAGGCCAGTGCCGCTGGAGACGAGCTGGGGAGCAGGCCAGTGCCGCTGGAGACGAGCTGGGGAGCAGGCCAGTGCCGCTGCAGACGAGCTGGGGAGCAGGCCAGTGCCGCTGGAGACGAGCTGGGAAGCAGGCCAGAGCCGCTGGAGATGAGCTGGGGAGCAGGCCAGCTCTGCCACGCCCTGCAAGGCTTCCGATGGCCAAGTGGAGCGAATGGGCAGCTGTGCTCCCTCCCAGCCCTCACCTGTGTGTGTTCACCCATGTGGCCACACATAAGCTCACTGCTTAGCATCCTCAGAGGAACATTAAACAGCTGAGCTGTTCTGTGTGCCATATTTCTTTTTTTCTTTTTTTTTTTGAGATGGAGTCCTGCTCGGTCGCCCAGGCTGGAGTGCAGTGGCACAATCTTGGCTCACTGCAAGCTCCGCCTCCCGGCTTCACGCCATTCTCCTGCCTCAACCTTCCGAGTAGCTGGGACTACAGGCTCCTGCCACCACGCCCGGCTAATTTTTTGTATTTTTAGTAGAGATAGGGTTTCACCGTGTTAGCCAGGATGGTCTTGATCTCCTGACCTCATGATACGCCTGCCTCAGCCTCCCAAAGTGCTAGGATTAAGGTGTGAGCCACCGCGTCCAGCCTTTTTGAGATGGAGTCTTGCTCTGTCGCCCAGGCTGGAGTGCAGTGGCGTGATCTCAGCTCACTGCAACCTCTGCTTCCCAGGTTCAAGCGATTCTCCTGCCTCAGCCTCCTGAGTAGCTGGGACTACAGGCGTGTGCCACCATGTCCAGCTATTTTGTATTGTTAGTAAACATGGGGTTTCACCGTGTTAGCCAAGATGGTCTCGATCTCCTGACCTCGTGATACGCCCACCTCGGCCTCCCAAACCATATTTCTCTTTATTAAGAATAGCCATGAGTGCTACGCATGGTGGCTCATGCCTCTAATCCCAGCAGTGGGAGGATCGCTTGAGCCCAGGAGTTCAAGACCAGCCTGGACAACATAGTGAGACCCCCACTTCTACAAATCTTTTTAAAAATTAGCTATTGAGGTATGATGGTGCACCCCCGTAATGGGAGGCTGAGGCGGGAGGATCACTTGAGCCTGGGAGGTAGAGGCTGCAGTGAGCTGTGACTGCGCCACTACACTCCAGCCTGGGTGACACATTGAGACCCTGTCTCAAACCCCCCCACCAAAACCAAACAAAAAAATAGCAAAACAGCCATGAGCCATCTGTCTTTAAGCTGTTGATACACCTTCTTTTGCATTTCTCCACAGATTCCATTTTTCAGGCATTAAAAGAATTTCAATTTTCCACATGATTTAGAAGTGAAAGACCCCCATACTGAGCACAGATGCTTATTAAAAGCTAAACCAGGCAAGGCACGGTGGCTCACACCTGTAATCCCCAAACTTTGGGAGGGTGAGGCAGAAAGATCACTTGAGTCCAAGAGTACAAGACCAGCCTGGGCAATATAGTGGGACCCCCATCTCTACAAAAAACAGAAACAGGGTCTCTCTCTGTTGCCCAAGCTGGTCTTGACCTCCTGGGCTAGAGCAATCCACCCGCCCTGGTCTCCCAAAGTCCTGAGATTACAGGAATGAGCCATCATACCCAGCCAGCTTTTCTGTTTTTGACTGCTGACCGTATCAGAAACAAATCTATGGTTCAGTGATCTCTTCCCCACCTTTTCCTAACCTATCTTCCTTCCCCAAGTCCTGACATTTCATTTTTTCCCTCATATTATACAATTTTATTGAATATAAGGTATTCAATAAATAATAAGTAATGAGTGATACCTTAGGTTCAAATCTAGGTTTAGTACTGAGGAGGTAATGGCTGGTCCCAATTCTGGCCAACACATTTCACACAGAGAAAAATTCCCTCTATGTATTAAACCACCCTCATAAATGAATGTATCAGTCACAGAAAGAACTCAGCAAGAAATACAGAAACTCATTAGTGCTACCACAAAAGAAATGATAAAACCCGGTTCTGAGTCAGCCTTCACACAGAAAGGCAAAACCAGTGGTTTTCAAATGTGTATTTTTTAATCAGGAAAACTTTTTTTTTTTTTTTTAAGACAGAGTCTCGCTCTGTCGCCCAGGCTGGAGTGCAGCGGCACGATCCCGGCTCGCTGCAACCTCCACCTCCTGGGTTCAAGCGATTCTCCTGCCTCAGCCTCCTGAGTAGCTGGGATTCCAGGCACACACCACCACGTCCGGCTCATTTTTGTGTTTTTAGTAGAGATGGGGTTCCCCCATATTGGCCAGGCTGGTCTCAAACTCCTCAACTCAAGTAATCCGCCTGCCTCGGTCTCCCAAAGTGCTGAGATTATAGGTGTAAGCCACCCCACCCGGCCAGGAAATTTTTTTTCTTTTTGAGACGGAGTCTTGCTCTGTCGCCCAGGCTGGAGTGCAATGGCGCGATCTCGGCTCACTGCAACCTCTGCTTCCCAGGTTCACGTGATTCTCCTGCCTCAGCCTCCTGAGTAGCTGGGATTAAGGCGTCCGCCACCATGCCTGGCTAATTTTTGTATTTTTAGTAGAGACAGGGTTTCACCATGTTAGTTAGGGTGATCTCGAACTCCTGACCTCGTCATCTGCCCACCTTGGCCTCCCAAAGTGCTGGGAGGAAAACTTTTTTTTAAAGGAAAATGTAGAGGGTGGAGAATGGGAGGAGGGTGAAGACTGAAAAACATCAGGTACTGTGCTGATTACCTGGGCGACAAAATTATCTGCACACCAAACCCCAGTGACACTTGATTTACCCATGTGACACACCTGCACGTGTACGCCTTGAGCCGAAAATGAACACGTAACACACCTGCACATGTATGCCTTGAGCCAAAAATGAACACGGGACACACCCGCACATGTATGCCTTGAGCCAAAAATGAACACGTAACACACCTGCACGTGTACGCCTTGAGTCGAAAATGAACATGTGACACACCCGCACATGTACGCCTTGAGCCGAAAATGAACACGTAACACACCTGCACGTGTACGCCTTGAGTCGAAAATGAACACGTAACACACCTGCATGTGTACGCCTTGAGCTGAAAATGAACATGTGACACACCTGCACGTGTATGCCTTGAGTCGAAAATGAACACATAACACACCTGCACGTGTACGCCTTGAGCTGACAATGAACATGTAACACGCCTGCACGTGTGTGCCTTGAGCCGAAAATGAAAGTTGCAAAGTTAAAAAACAAAACAAAACAGAGCATCAGCAGCAGCCCAACGTGTGCCAGCGTGGGGCTCTTGTGGGGTGTGCTCCCCACTGCACACCCAGGAGGACAGGCACCCAACAGCAGCCTGAGGACTCCCAGGGCTCAGGACACACTGTGAAAACCACTGCTGTAGGATGGAAAGAAAGATGGAAAAGATGGAAAAAAATATCAACACAATATTAGATTAATTCAGAATGTTTTCAAAATTCTAAAGAACTAAGATATGTAAAAATATAATTACTATAGCAGAACTATTTGTGGAAAAAGGAAATGTTTCCTCAGAATTACCTTAATCCTTACTTCTTTCTCTGCAATTTTCTTCTGTTTATCTGTCTCTTTTTTTTTGCATCTTTCTTCTTCTCTTCTTCTTCTTTTTTCCTCTTCCCTCAAACGTTTCTTTTCTAACTCTCTCCTCCTCCGTTCTTCTCGCTTCTCTTCTCGAATTCTCTAAAAACATGGAAGAGCATGTGTATAAACTGCCTGGATGAGAATGGCAGAAGCAGGGAGGGTGTTCATCAGGTAAAGGCCAGACCTACCTGCTTTTCTAATTTTCTATTTTTAATATATTCCAAAAGAGGTGTGGTTCTTCTAGCTAAAACACAAAAATTGTAATACTGTATTTAACTCCTAAAGAAAGATTTATTTTAAATACTTGTTTTCAATGTAATCATTAAAATAAATAGGGGAACCATATCATTACTTTTTAAATTTACACACTGTCTCCAGGGGAGTTTTTATTCCATTACTGTCAGGTCAAGTAATTTGAAAGTATCAACAATTTTATAGATAGTAGACATATAATTCCTGATTCTTAAGAGAGGCTTAAAATATTACAAGATGATATTTTTGTAGGTGCCTTAAATCATTAAATAACATATATTTACTTTGATACATCACATATTCTGAGAACTTTTTCGTTTTCCGTTCTCCAAGCAACGGTTTTAACATAACATGGATTCCTGTAATGTCTTACAATATATACTCCATAAAATCCCAATGATAAGACACACAACTCTGGATTGCAGTTTAGAAAATCACTCCACATGGGCCGGGCGTGGTGGCTCACACGTGTAATCCCAGCACTTTGGGAGGCCAAGGTGGGCAGATCACCTTAAATTGGGAGTTCAACACCAGCCTGACCAACATAAGGAAACCCCATCTCTACTGAAAAAATACAAAATTAGCCGGGCATGATGGCGCGTGCCTATAATCCCAGCTACTCGGGAGGCTGAGGCAGGAAAACTGCTTGAACATGGGAGGTGGAGGTTGCAGTGAGCCGAGATTGCGCCAATGCACTCCAGCCTGGGCAACAACAGTGAAACTCAGTCTCAAAAAAAAAAAAAAGAAAAAGAAAAAGAAAATGACTCCATATGGCGCTGCTGATTTCAGAAAAGGCACCAACTACTAGGGAATGAACATTTCTACAGACTCTAACTTGGTCTTTCACTTTCATGCCTGACCTGTCAGATCTGACCTGGATGTGGGTGCCCAGGCAAGCTGGAGGCCCCACAGGCCCCGCCTCAGAGGGACTCGCACTGAGGTGGACAGGCCCCACATCCCACCAACACAAGGACACAAACAGGATGGGGGATGACGGTCTGGGTCTATTCTGTGGGTCTGTAAGATCTCAGACTAAACACGGCTGGGAAGAATCCCTGGATGTACCTGAAAATTGACACATCATCTCTGGAATTCTGAGGACCAGGAATGAATCAGGAATCATAGGAGAAGCCCTGGCCATGGATCCATTACTTGGAACTGAGGACCCCTGCCACCCTGACATCATAGATGAAATGGCACCTGTCCCAGGAGCCCTTCCCCAGGGACAGTCTGTGGTTGTAGGGAAGAGCTGATTGTCCCAGGAGCCCTGCCCCAGGCACAGTGGTTGTAGGGAAGAGCTGATGCGGGTACAGATGCCACATTTCGTGGCAGACACAGTTGCCACAGAGAACACTCCCCCGGGGTCCCTGGGCTGACCATGAACTCTGGCTCAGGGTGAGTACAGCACACTGGCTCAGGTAAATGGTCAGCTCTTTGCAACGGGCAAATTATCTCAAATCAGCCAGGGTTCTGCTCTGCTCTGTGGAAGGCCTGAACTTGTCAGCCAGGAGGAGCAGGGCAAGACCACCTGGATGTGCGGGGAGGCTGACCCCAGACTCCGCTTGCCACCTTCCTCTTGCTATAAAATGTCTGCCCCATCACCCCACAGGGATCACGGGAAAAGTACATAAGACCCTGAATAAGAAAGTGTTCTACACATCATAAAAGTATGTTATTTATCAGACAGAATACGCACAACCATGCAACAGAACACAGGTAAACAGAAGTCTCAGAGCTGAACCCAGGCCTGTCTGCTCTAAAGGCCTATGCACCAGACTAACCCAACAACTCCAGAGTCCTTGCCAGTAAGAGCTTATAATATTTCCATTTAACACAGACTAACCCAACAACTCCAGAGTCCTTGCCAGTAAGAGCTTATAATATTTCCATTTAACATGTGCTTCTCAGACCTGTGCAGAAGAATCCACTGGAGGCCAAAAGCTTAGAAAAGAAAAAGGTAATCTGCCATGAATTGCCTAAATTTTTTTTTTTTTTTGAGACGGAATCTCACTTTGTCGCCAGGCTGGAGTGCAGTGGCGTGGTCTCGGCTCACTGTAACCTCCGCCTGCCGAGTTCAAGCGATTCTCCTGCCTCACCCTCCCAAGTAGCTGGGACTACAGGTGCATGCTACCACGCCCAGGTAATTTTTGTATTTTTAGTAAAGACGGGGTTTCACCATGTTGGCCAGAAAGGTCTCAATCTCTTGACCTCATGATCTGCCTGCCTCAGCCTCCTAAAGTGCTGGGATTACAGGTCTGAGCCACAGCACCCGGCCAACTTTCAATTTTTAATACATAGAGACAGCAATCACTAAAACAAGGAAGACTCTACAGCCAAGTCCTGGAATGAATTAATCGCTCCCATCAGAGATGGTGGATTCTAAGCCACATTAATTCATTCATTCATTCAGTCAACTTTTGTGAAGCACTAGCTGTGCAGCAGACTCTCGGGGAGGTGCCAGGACATGCCCCCCTCTCCCCACCCCGGCAGGAGCCAAGTGTCTGCCCCAAAAAGGTATGTCTCAAAACAGCCCTAAAGTGACCAATCCTATGCAAGGGGACATTTAAAACAAAGTGAGATGGAAACGGGAGGGGCAGAGAGGCGAGGCCTGTAATTAATGTCTAATTTCCTTCTTCTAGCTCTTCTTCAGTTTATCAAGTTCTTAAGTGAAATCTTGACTTTGCCCCCAATATTGTCCTACCCTCATGTTCCCTTGTGTGTAATGGTGCCACAATCCACCCATCTGTTCAAGCTAAGCACTGGAGTCTTAATTCTTCCTGCCCCCTTACCTCCCACACCCTATCCGTCTGTCGGTCCTGTCCAGTCCACCTCCAAAACACACGCTTATCTCTTGGCATCCACAGTCTATCCCATGTGACACCACCAGAGTGACGGGGACAAATAATCAGACCATGCCACTCCCCCAGTGGCTTCCAGTTGCCCTGGAATGAATCTAAACGTCTTGCAGTGCCCCGAACCTCCAACCACGCTGCCCTCACCCATGTGTGCCAGCCCCACAAGCCTGCACTCTGCGCCTGCAGTGAAAAGCAACAGCAGCCGGCCCTGCCGCTGGCACTTCCTTCCTCCACTGCTCAGCACGGCCAGTCTCAGCTCATCTCCTGACCTCTTTCCCTCCCACAGCCAGTCTCAGCTCCAGCTCCACCGTCTTGGAGGGAGTCTCCCAACCTCTTTCCCTCCCATATTCCACTTTGTCACATCAGTGGCACTGATTACAAACTGAGGTGCCCTGGCTGGACTAGTCCTGCTCTTGCTTCCTACCTGTCATCCCCGATGGCAGGCAGAGGCCTTGTGCGACCTGTTCACCACTTGGCCCCATGCTGAGGCCCAGAGTCAGTGCCCAGGCAGCATGCAGCCTCAGCATATTTTGTTTACTTTAGTGATCAAAAGCTTTATTACGGCTAGGCGTGGTGACTCACGCCTGTAACCCCAGTACTTTGGGAGGCTGAGGCAGGCGGATCATCTCAGGTCGGGAGTTCAAGACCAGCCTGGCCAACACGGTGAAACCCATCTCCACAAAAATATAAAAATTAGCTGGGCATGATGGCAGGTGCCTGTAATCCCAGCTACTCAGGAGGCTAAGGCAGAAGAATGGCCCAAACTGGGAAGGCAGAGGTTGCAGTGAGCCGAGATTGTGCCACTGCACTCCAGCCTGGGCAACAGAGTGGGGAAAAAAAAGCTTTATTACCAGACAAATGAAGAAAGTGAATGGACTATTTCAGTAATATTGATCTTTTTTTATTAATTCAATCAACATTTACTAAATTCCTGAACTTTTCTGTGCTGCAACCGTGAAGATGAAAATATAGTTCCACTGGGGAGACAAAATAAGACGGGAGTTTATGTGGTGGGAGACAGACAGGAAGATAAACGATAAACAATGTGGCTGTCACGTCACATCAATTTTGTTTGTTTGTTTTTTGAGATGGAGTCTCGCTCTGTCACCAGGCTGGAGTGCAATGGTGCGATCTCGGCTCACTGCAACCTGTGCCTTCTGGGTTCAAGCGATTCTCCTGCCTCAGCCTCCTCAGTAGCTGGAACTATAGGCGCGCATCACCATGCCCTGCTAATTTTTTGTATCTTTAGTAGAGATGGGGTTTCACCATGTCGGCCAGGCTGATCTCGAACTCCTGACCTTGTGATCCGCCCACCCTGGCCTCCCAAAGTACATCCATCTTGATGGATGGGCAGGGCACAGCCTGGGTGGGAGAGATTAGAGGTGAAGAACGGGGGCTTTGAGGAAAGGAGATCCACAGAGAGGAGAAACACTGCCAGGTGTGTCTGGGACTAAATGACAACAGTTTGCCTGATTTTCATGTCGATGCTACTGGGAAGTAACTATTTCTAAAGTACACCACTTGTGGGCATGGGGTGGAAGGCTGGATTTAAACTCGATTCTGTGCTCTGGCTGGGCTTATCCACAAGTTGGCCTGGCTCAGGGAGCCTGGCATCTGTGTTGAAGCAGCACCATGACCTCACCACAAGCAAAACATCTCATTCCTATGGGCTCCTGAGGCATCCGTCTGTGACCGCTGACTTCAACTACGTGACACAACATGCCTTCCCTGACGCTCAGGAACAGACCATTCATGTGTCTTCTCCACTGCTCATTCAGAAGCATCATAACTTAAAATGCTCGTAACTAAAAAAATCACGTGCTCTCCATCAACCAATGCTCAGAAATATTTTCCCATGCTGCCATCTTGCCATTCTTTTGTCAAAACTGGAAATCACTCTACATTTCTGTCAAGCCTGTAACAAGTTTCAACTTGTTATCACAATCAAGAAAAAGAGAAAAAACGTATATCCTCTACGAGTAAATCTCTCAATAAAGAAAAGAGAAGAAATGAGCAAAACAGACCAATGAGCTCTCTTGTCTTCGCCTCCATCTCCCCCAGCAGAGTCTCAGGGTTGGCACTGGTCTTCTCTTCCTCCACACAGTAGGTTTCTAAAAACTTCTTATATTCTGGATCTAGACATTAAAAAGCAGAAAGAAAATAAATACACACTTTCCCAACTACGGGAGAATTACATTTGCTCAGTGTTCTTAATTTGGCAGCTTCATAACGTAGCACTTGGAAAGGGCTCACCATCTTCGATGCTTCCAGTCTTGGCATCTTTTTTTCTCAGCTTCTTTTTGGCTATCTTCTGGAACGGAGCAAACTCTACCACTGCAGGATATTCTAGGCCTTTTAACAGGAAACATGTTCCAGAAGCCATTCTGAAATTCTACTACATTCATTTTGGAAAATAATGACCTAGCTTACTTAAAGAGTAAGTGTAACAACGACAATGTATTATTACTATTTAAACTATAATTCATCCTTCCAGTAAGAGATTAAAAAAAAGATTAAAAAACCTACAATTTTATTACACTTTCAAGCGCCTGCAACCTTAACATGGCAAACTCCAGACTTAAACAAGGATGAACTCATGGTAAGAAGAACATTTACTAAAACAATCCATCATGTTATGGTGGTTGCGTAACTGAAGTTGTTCAAAATTCATCAAATTGTTCACTTTAAAAGGGTGACTTTTACCATATGTAACTTACACCTCAATAAACCTGACCTCCCCAGCCCCATCCCAAATAATTTATTGTTGGAATACCTTTAAATAATCAGATTTCTTAGCTACACTTAATATTTTATTTTAAAAGGTTAATTCAACTATCAATTTGTTATTTAAGTTCAAAAAAATTACTTTGCTTAGAAGACACCATGGCTAAAATAGAGGGTTTCAAAGGGTTTATAGAATATTCCAGGTGAAATCTGCTTCTGATAAGAGTAGAGAATGGAAGTCATTAGAAACTAACTTTGTCGCTACGTGGGGGAAAAGCAAATACACAAAGAGAAACGTTCACTAAGAGAACCGGCTATATGCTAATCATCAAATGGTACACTGCTACCCACTGCTACCTTGGCACTAAACCCACTGAGTCATTTTTTTTGACTTGTCACTAATGGTCAGGTGACTGAATTATAACTCCTTTAACTGGGAGACGTTTTTGTGCCAACCTCCACTATCCAGAATAAAGTCAAGACTCGGGGACGGCAGGGCAATGGACCAGCAGGGACGATGTCCAAGTCACCGCTCCACCCACAAGGTCTAGCACACAGTGGATACTCATTCAATGGCAGATGACATACTCCCTGATTCCAAAGCTGAAAGTAATCAGTGTGGTACTGCCATGCAGACAGACACATCCATCAAGGGAATAAAATAGAGAGCCCAGAAATAAACCTTTGTAATACTTGGTCAACTGACTTTTGAAAAGGGTGCCCAGACCATTCAATGGGGAAAAGAAAGTCTTTTCAACAACTGGTGCTGGGAAAACTGGACATCCACAGCCAGAATAATGAAGCTGGACCCTTACATAACACCATATACAAAAAGTAACTCGATATGGATCAAACCTAAATATAAGACCTGAAACCATAAAACACTTGGGAAAAAACACAGGGGAAAAGCTCCATGGCAATGGATTTGGCAATGGGTTGCATATGACATCAAAAGCACAGGCTTAGGCCAGAGACCATAAAAACAACAGCAGGGCGGCGGCTCACGCCTGTAGCCCAGCACTTTGGGAGGCCAATGTGGGGGAATCGCTTGAGCTCAAGAATTTGACACCAGCCTGGGCAACATAGTGAGACCCCATCTCTAAAAAACAAAACAACAATGACAACAAAGATAACCAGAAATGAGGACGACTGGCCCCTTGCTCACTACTGGTGGGAACCTAAAATGGCGCAGTCACTGTGGAAAACAGTATGGTATAAATTTTTTGACCTTTTTTTTTTTTTTTTGAGACAGAGTCTCACTCTGTCACCAAGGCTAGAGTGTAGTGACACGATCTTGGCTCACTGCAACCTCTGCCTCCCAGGTTCAAGTGATTCTCATGCCTCAGTCTCCCAAGTAGCTGAGATTACAGGCACGTACCATGATGCCTGGCTAATTTTTTTTTTTTTTAGTAGAGACAGGGTTTCACCATCTTGGCCAGGCTGGTCTCAAACCCCTGACCTCAACTGATCTACCTGCCTCGGCCTCCCAAAGTGCTGGGATTACAGGAGTGAGCCATCACACCTGGCCGTGTTACATATATTTTACATACACACACACACACACACACATATATATACACGTACACACACATACATATTTTTTCGCTCCATCACCCCGGCTGGGATGCAGTGGCATGATCTCGGCTCACTGCAACCTCCGCCTCCCAGGTTCAAGCAATTCTCCTGTCTCAGTCTTCCGAGTAGCTGGGACTACAGGCGCCTGCCACCATGCCTGGCTAATTTTTGTATTTTTAGTAGAGACGGGGTTTCACGTTGTTGCTCAGGCCGGTCTCGAACTCCTGACCTCGTGATCCACCCGTCTTGGCCTCCTAAAGTGCTGGGATTACAGGTGTGAGCCACTGTGCCTGGCCCATCAATATTTTTTAAGTGAAAAACGGAAACTGAGTAAGTTACTGAATAAATGAGCAATGAACACAAAGGTCAGTTCAAGCATCACATTTGCTTCTAGTCACAGGAACTAGCTTGGCTAATGCTTATTTTTTTAACATTCTAGTCCTTACCCCTCATTGGAGAAAAAGAAAACACTCATCAGTGTCAAAACACGTGGAGTCGGAAGAGGGTGGCTGGGGATGGGAGGGCAGAAAACAACTTGCTGTGAAAGGTACACAAACTTAACAGCCAGGAACACAACAGCAGACAGCCTGACAGGAGAAGAGAAGGAAAAAGATGAAAGCAGAACCCTAGAAGTACTGGTAAGGGAACTATTCAGAGTAGAGTTGAAGACTGCTGTCTCCCCAGGCAAAGCTGTTTAACAGCAGTCAGTGACTTCCTGGTGACATTATCATAAATGGTACAGTCATGAAGAGTGCTGTTTAGGAAGATAGAAGTCAGTGTACATTTTGGAAAATTCCTATCAAACAGGTAAAATAATTTAGTTTTAGAACCTAAAAAGATCAAGTTCTCTCATGCAAAAAACTCACTCATGAAAACCTTCATTCTCTAATAATACATAAATAGGCTGTCACTATTACACAGAATTTCTGGATTTTTTTTGGATTAAATAATAAAATTAAATAATTTCAATTTTTAATATCTGCACATAATTACAGTAACAATCAAAATTTATCTTATTTTAGTCTGAGAACTTTTTAATTAAAATGCACAAATAGACCAGATGCTGTGGCTCACGTCTGTAATCCCAGCACTTTGGGAGGCTGAGGTGGGAGGATCACTTGAAGCCAGGAGTTCAAGACCAGCCTGGGCAACACAGTGAGACCCCCGTCTCTACAAAATGTTTTTTTTTAAATCAGCCCATCATGGTGGCACACACCTGTGGTCCCTGCTACTAGGAGGCTGGAGGATTGCTTGAGCCGGAGTGTGAGGCTGCAGTGAGCCGTGATTGTGGCTGCTGCACTACAGCCTGGGCAACAGAGCAAGACCCTGTCTCAAATAATAATAATAATAATAAAAAGCACGAATTTTCTAGCAATTCTTCATTAGTATACCTACAGATTATAATAGATTTTTAAAAACCAATAATCCAACCTTTGCTGTCAAGGAAGATATATCCATCAAAACGCTCTCTAAAAAGAAGGATGTCATCAGGATTCCTAAAATTAATGTATGCCCTTGAGTAGAGATGAGGATAAAGACTGAAATAAGAGATAACAGTGAAAATGGTTAGTGAAAAATACAATAGTCCATTAATTTAGCCTCTTTTTCCTTTTCTGGGCACAACAAACTACTTTAGATAAAACTTTTGTGCCAAATCATCTCAGTTAATTGTAAGAACTTGGATATTCTTTAGCAAAAACAAACGCAAAACGTTAACTTTACGAGGCAGAACTCAGGTCCCTCCTCCACTGCCCAGAACCGGTCCTCGGAGGCTGAAACCCTAAGGCAAGGCCAGGGCGCACTCCCAGAGGAACCTGTGGAGCCGAGAGACTCTCCTGACTTGGGGACCCTCTCCGGTACTTAAAGCCGCACTGGCTGCGGTATCGGCGTGGAGGCCACAGGAAGAGCCGGCGCCCTCCCGGCCCCGCAGCGCCCCGTCCGCGGACGAGCAGGGAAGCCCGAGAGGCGCCGGGGTGGGGGCAACGCTGGTACTTTCAAAGGCACCTGTTTTCCTAAGCGTTAGCCGCCTGAAAATCACCCGCATTTTTAATGTAAACCACATCTGTGTTTCTTTGTTGGTGGTATTTTTCTTTGACGGGACTGACACGTTTTACTGAAATGTATTTATTCAAAAAGCTCACACAACTCCCATAAACGAGAAATCAGGGTAAGGAACGTAAGGCAACGAGACGGCCACCGGCGCCGAGCTCTGGGTTCCGCCCTCTCTTCCTCCCCTCGGGGCGGGCCTCACCTCAGGTCGGCGGCGAAGAACTCGAAGTAGTCGTGTGCTGGCAGCGGGCGCAGCTGCTCCTCCAGCTGCTCCTTGGTGAGGCCCGGGGGCAGGCGGCGGATGACCACCTGCGGGGAGCGCGCGGCCGTTCCCACCGCGACGGAGCGTGGACGAGGAGCTCAAAAGGCACCGCGTACCGCGCTGGGAGGCCCGGCCCCCGCCTCCCCCGCCACTCCCGCCTCCCCCGCCACTCCCGCCTCCCCCGCCACTCCCGCCTCCCCCGCCACTCCCGCCTCCCCCGCCACTCCCGCCTCCCCCGCCACTCCCGCCTCCCCCGCCACTCCCGCCTCCCCCGCCACTCCCGCCTCCCCCTCCAACTTAGGGCCGTCCTCTCCTTGCGAGGTTTGCGCGCCCCGCCCCCGTCCCCACCTTGCTCAAGGCCGTCCTCTTCTCCTCGCGAGGTTTGCCCGCACCGCCCCCGCAACCGGAGGACGAGGTTGGCGGCGTGTCAGCCTCCTGCTGCTGCGAGTCGCGGTGGAACTGCACCTCTAGGGCCGACAGCTTCTCCCTCCCGCTCGGGCCCCGCGCGGCAACGGCCGCCCTAGGGCCTCCGGCCCCCTCCTTTTCCGAGCGCATCCCGCGCTCTCCGCCGAGCCGCAGCCGCCAGCCCCCGACGAAACCTCGCGAGAGCTCGGCCGCCCCAGCCCCGCCCCTCTCGGGCCGCGACGCTCGCGGCCGCCCACGAAGGGGTCAGGGCGCTGCGGGACGAGTCGGGGTCGGGGTCGGGCTGGTGACCTCTGGCCACACAGCCTGGCTTTCCGCGGGGCCAGGCCGTCCCTCAGGGAGCGGCGGCCGCGGTTTAGGGCGGCCCCGGAAGCGGGGCGCCGGCGGCTGTGGTCCGGGCGTGGTGGGAGGAGTTCGCGGACAAGCCGCCCTCCCATCCCAGCACCGTTTTTATCCCACTCCCCCAGGCTCTCCGTGGCCGGGGCGCCATGAGATCCGGGTTCGCATTTGAATTTTTTTTTTTATTTTTTTGGAGACAGTCTCGCTCTGTCGCCCAGACTGGAGTGCAGTGGCGCGATCTCGGCTCACTGCATCCTCTGCCTCCTGGGTTCAAGCGAGTCTCCCGCCTGAGCCTCCTGAGTAGCTGGGACCTGCAGGCACGCGTCACCACACTTGGCTAATTTTTTTGAATTTTTAAAGTAGAGACGGGGTTTCACCTTGTTGGCCAGGATGGTTTCTAACTCCTGACCTCAAGTGATCCGCCCACCTCGGCCTCCCAAAGTGCTGGGATTACAGGCATGAGCCACCGCTCCGGGCCGTTGCACATATTTTTTTATGAACACACAGGCAGCAGCACTTTGATTACAGTAACTTACATGGAAGTTATTTTAAAATGGCTTTCCTCTTCTCTTTTTCATGTAGGCTGCATTTTTCATCTGCAACACGCTTTCTCCCAAGAATCTCAAGCACACACAAGAAACCAGAAAGTAAAATCACTGAGGCTTGAACACATCCAGAGACCAAGGGCGTCACTGGCAGAAAAGCTTTTAGGCGGATCCACGGCCCGAGGGCCACCCCGCCCAGAGACGCGGTTTCCTAGGAGCAGTTCACACGCGGCTCTGCAGCACCCACAAGCGGGGCCAGGGGTTGGTTTTCATAGTTCACAGTCTGTAGGGATCTTAGCAAAAACATGGCCGTGGTAAAAGTGCCTAGACCAGGCTTTCGTCGCAACTCAGTGAGTAGGAAGACTAGTTAGGCTGATCAAAAGCCCTGATGATGTGTGTGATTAAAAGTAGGAAAACGTGGTTGCCAGATAAAATATTTTACCATATAGTGAGGGGGAGAGATGGGAATAAAAAAATGTGGAAACCATTTATTTTAAACTTTTGACTGTTCCTGTAGTGTTTAAAATATAGGAGATATATTCTGATTATCTTTAGAAAGAAACTGCTCTCAATCTATTTGTATGTCTTCCCTCGTTTTAAAATATTAAACAATCATCTAACTCAAAAATTTAATTTTACCTCTAGTCATGTTACTAAGTTAGGATAATAAAAAGGACTGTGAACTTCACATCTGCCATCTATAATAGATTCTTATTGTAGCAATCTTGCACCAAGGGGATTTCTTTATTAACTCTGCCAGATTTTCCAAAATTACCAAATGGAGAAAAGAGCTGGTTCCATCTGTCACCAGGCACAACCAGGTACAGTAACTTAAGGTATTTCTTGTGTTCATGTTTTGCCTTCACCACTGCAAAGCCTTGTTCTCGGCCTGGTGCCTCTGCACACCTCTGAAGCCAGGTTGGCCTCAGCCAATGTGAGGGAGGGACCCTTCATTTGACCTTCCCCAGAACCTTGAGTATTTCCACTTCTCCCTTCACTGCACTGTACCCTAAAGGGACTCACATGTTTGCTGGATGTGTATATTTCGTAAACCTAGCCAGCAAAATGTCCAAATGTTTTTCCCCCCAAGTTAATTTTTTAACACCCTTCTGATTCTTTACTTCCTGTTATTGCAAAGTTCTGGAAAATGATTTTGAAAAAAATGGTAGGATTTTAGAATTCAGTTGTTTGATGAAATTATCTTTGAATAAAATCATATGAATTTTAAGATACAGTGAATGAACTACACTTGTAAAATAGCTTATGATTTTACATGACAAATTATATCACAAAGAAAATCTAGCTTCCTACACATTAGCCAGCCTGTTGAAATGTTGTTTGATACATGTACAGAACTTTACAGCCAAAGCAAAGCAGGAAGAAATATCTCCAAATCCTTCTTCATGTGGGCTTATAGAATGTAACTTTACTTTTGCTTAACTGAACACTTCCATCTGTGAACGTGGCCGTGGGCTACATTTTACTTGGTAGCCCCTATCTCATTGGTAGATGACAGTGACTTGAAGCTGGTGACCATAACACTTCCAAGTATTTCCTTTAACGATAACACGGCCGCTGTAGTTAGCAAACAGGACACCTTTTTAGGATAAACTGTGTCCTGAGATACTGAAGAATTGGGTAGTAACAGGAACAATACTTGGCAGTACCATGACACATTGTTTTTACTCTCAGAGGCCTAAACGCTGGTGTTAACACTGCTTCTGATCTGAATTACAGCTTAGTCAAGTGTCTGAACCTTTTGACATTCACTTACAGAAACCAGAAAAATTCTAACAGTGATCAATGAGAAAACTAAATGGTTTTTTTTTTTTGCTCTGGCAGGAAAAATAAATGTAAAAAACTCAGCACTTTATTAATATAATACTTTCATTTTAGTTGTTTTAAAAATAATTATCTTAAGTTCAGTCACTTGATTTTTTAGCCCCAACTCAAGACAGGGGAGGCATACATGATGCCTGACAGAGAGACAGAAAAGCCATATAAAAATGAAAACACAAAAACGCATTAGTTTGAGTCTAATTTAGCGTGGAGTAACTCATGGTCTCTAAGTGTATTACTGGATTAACTTCCAACGCGATACCTGACTTTCGCCATGATGAATGGAGACAGGATGGGTTCTGAATGCTAGTCTTCAACGCACCA
>NC_072387.2:123790704-123908204 GCF_028885625.2 Pongo pygmaeus | reverse complement strand
ACCACCATCATTCCCATCAGCATCATCATCATCAACATCACTATCACCATCATCATCACCATCACCACTATCACTATCACCATCGTCACCACCATTATCACATCATCATCATC
Organism: Pongo pygmaeus; assembly: GCF_028885625.2. Lineage (NCBI taxonomy): Eukaryota > Metazoa > Chordata > Mammalia > Primates > Hominidae > Pongo > Pongo pygmaeus. Next base: position 123,908,091 of record NC_072387.2, on the reverse strand, counting down.
ACCATCACCATTACCACCATCATCACCATCACCATTATCACCATCATCATCATGAGCATCATCAGCACCATTATAATCACCATCATCATTACTATCATCATCATCATTAATATCATCACCATCATTATCACATCACCACCATCATTCCCATCACCAGCATCATGATCACTATCACTATCACCATCGTCACCACCATTAGAATCACCATCATCACCATCACCATTACCACCATCATCATCATCACCATCATCACCACCATCATAATCGTCATCACCATCACCATTATCACCATCATCATCATGAGCATCATCACCACCATTATAATCACCATCATCATCACCATCATTAATATCATCACCATCATTATCACATCACCACCATCATTCCCATCACCAGCATCATGATCACCATCACTATCGTGACCCTCATCACCATCACCATCATCATCACCATCACCACTATCACTATCACCATCGTCACCACCATTATCACATCATCATCATGACCATCATCACCCCATCATCACCATCACCATCATCATCACCACTATCACTGTCACCATCATCACCAACGTTATAATCACCATCATTGTCACCATCACCATCACCATTATTACCATCACCACCTTCACCATCATCACCACCATTATAATCACCATCATCATCACCACCATTATAATCATCATCATCATCACCATCGTCATCACCATCATTATCACCACCATAATCATCATCCTTATCTGTAAAAAGAAGAGGCTGACTTAATGACCTGTCTGGGCCCTTCCAACGCTAATATCTGGGGTGTGTTCCTCCATGTCTTTGCTGTAGTGAACAGTCATCATTCTGGAAGTTTCTTGAAGTTCTTTCTTGGCAAGTTTAAGCTCCTTCCTGGGGGTCAGTTATTTTCCAGACTGTACCTTCTCTCCCTTTTGCCCTCAGAGCCACAGAGAGAGCCGATTGTTAACCCCCAACAAGGCTATTCTTGGGGCACACGAGTTCTAAGGACTCAAGGAGGGCCAGTCAGAGGCACAGTTGGGCTGACAGGACAGACCTGGTCTTCAGTCCAGGAGCCAAGCCACATCAAGGGTGCAGTTCCTTGGTCAGGTTCCCCTAACTGGATGTCCAGTCAGTAGAGAGCCCTGTCTGATGGGAGGTCATCCAGGCCCAGGCAGCCTCTGTGCCCTGGCCTGATCCTCCAGCAGGTCCACAGGCTATGCCTCAGTGCCCGTGGCTGACACCTCCCATCCCTTAAACGTCTCCACTCCGCACAGGTGGTCACCGATATCAAGAAGGAAGAGAAGCCGTCCCAGATGGATGTGGGAGATCTGTCAGAAGACGAGTGAGTGATGCTTGTGGGCTCACACTAGGTGGGGGTAGGAGGACTTTCCCCCCACCACGGTTTCTGTGTGCCCACATGCCTTGTGTGTGGTGGGCAGAGCCGAGCCCAAGCGGTCCCCCCTTCTCCCTGGGCGCTGCCGAGGCTCAGCATCTACCGAGCCTGAGGGGCTGAGGGCAGGCAACAGGACGTCGGGGACCTTGGAAGAGCTCAGGGACGAGCTTCACGATGCCCCACCTCACCCCATAGCCAGGCCATGTCTCCTACCCACCAGCCAGGAAAAGGACCTGATGAGAAGGGGGAAGAGGAGGGAGAGGAGGGAGGAAGGAGAGGGGAGAGGTGATAAGTGCATGGTACTGGCTTCTCCTGTTTAGGTTTTAGCTGCAGACTTGGGTCCTGCAGGCGGTGGGAAGCCATGCATACACAGCTGGTGTCACAGCCAAGCAGGTTCCTCTCACAACAAGCCTCGGGCCCTGGGGCCGGGGCTAGGCAGCCTCCAAAGAGATGACCTGTGTCCCCAGGCTGGATGCTGTGTAGGTCCAGGGAAGCCCCAAGACTGCCTGAGGCCCTCAGCCCTGAAGACGGGTGTGGGGAGGGAAGACACTGGCGCATTGAAGGGGCCCATGGATCTATAGTGTTTTATTTTAAACAACACACAAAAATACAAAAAGCAATTATCAAATGCCTACCACTCAGAATTAACAGTTTATCAATATTTTGATTTATTACAGATTTTTTTAAAGGGTGAATTTTTCTATTGGCTTTATAAAACAGTCACATGATACTAAACCTTCTTTCAGCCTGTAATCCCAGCACTTTGGGAGGTTGAGGTGGGCAGATCATGAGGTCAGGAGATCGAGACCATCCTGGCCAACATGGTGAAACCCTGTGTCTACCAAAATACAAAAAATTAGCTGGGCGTGGTAGCATGCGCCTGTAGTTCCAGCTACAGGCTGAGGGAGGCTGAGGCAGGAGAATCGCTTCAACTCAGGAGGCGGAGGTTGCAGTGAACTGAGATAGCACCACTGCACTCCAGCCTGGGTGACAAGAGCAAAACTCGATCTCAAACAAACAAACAACAGTTACATTAACATTTTAACCAGTCATTTAAAATAACGAGAATAATGTAGAATAGCACAACAGAGAGAAATGTTTAAAAATCACCCCAGCTTCCACCTCTTAAAAGCACATGGGAGCACCTGACTTTCGACACTGAGGACAGGGGCTGCAGCCGAGGCTGAGGACAGGGGCCGAGGCTGAGGACAGGGACCGTGGCTGAGGACAGGGGCCGAGGCTGAGGACAGGGACCGTGGCTGAGGACAGGGGCCGAGGCTGAGGACAGGGACCGTGGCTGAGGACAGGGACCGTGGCTGAGGACAGGGGCCGTGGCTGAGGACAGGGGCCGAGGCTGAGGATAGGGGTGAGGCTGAGGACAGGGGCCGAGGCTGAGGACAGGGGCGAAGCTGAGGACAGGGGCTGCGGCTGAGGACAAGGACTGCGGCTGAGGACAGAGGCCGAGGCTGAGGATAGGGGCGAGGCTGAGGATAGGGCCGTGGCTGAGGATAGGGGCCGAGGCTGAGGACAGGGGCCATGGCTGAGGACAGGGGCGAAGCTGAGGACAGGGGCTGCAGCTGTGCCTGCCAGGTGGCGTCCTTGCCCAGGGCCAGCTTTGAGAGCTGCAGCCCTCAGCCCCCGACTGGTCTGGCTTTGCTGAGGAATTGCTGCTGTGATGATGACAGCCCTACCTGCACTACCTGCTCTCAGATTTTTATGTCTCCAGGGAGAGAAAGTCCTCGAGAACATTGCACTCTGCCCCAACTCAGCAGAGTCTCTGCCTCTTTTGACTCCTACTCTGACCAGGTCACACCGGCTTTCACTAGGACATTGGGGTTGTTTTGACTCCTGAGTCTGGGCTTAAAATGGGCAGGTATTTTCCAAGTACAGCTCTATTTTTCTCATCGTTTCCTGGTGATGAATTTGGCACTCAACACGCAGCTTGATGGCTGTTTTCTGCCCTAAACTGGACAATCCTGGGTCCAAATCTCCTGGTCTCAGCCCCCATCCCCCTTGACTCAGCTGTCCCAGAAAACCTGCCCAGTGGGGCTGCCGGCGGTGTGCAGTGGGGAGAGCTGCCAGCAGAAATGAGCAGACGTGGCTTCTTAGGTTTGCTACCTCATCTCACAAATTCCCCCTTTGGATCACCGTCCAGTTGCATTTACAAGACCCAACACTGATTTCCCAATACCGGGGAGGCTCCTGCCCAGGAAGGCCGAGAGTCCTCAGCCGTGGCTGTAATGAATGGGCGTCAGCTCACGTGCACACTTGCGTGTTCATTGGAAAATGCTTTGGCAGGCTCCATCTCTTTTTTTGTTTTTGAGACAGAGTCTCACTCTGTTGCCCAGGCTGGAGTATAGTGGTGTGTTCCCAGCTCACTGCAACCTCCACCCACTGGGCTTAAGTGATTCTCCTGCCTCAGCCTCCCAAGTAGCTGGGACCACAAGCGCCACCATGCCCAGCTAATTTTATATTTTAGTAGAGATGGGGATCTCCTTATGTTGGCCAGGCTGGTCTTTAACTCCTGAGCTCAAGTGATCCACCTGCCTCAACCTCCCAAGTGCTGGGATTACAAGCATAAGTCACAGCACCTGGCCCCTAGTATCTTTCAACTAGGAGAATTTGTCTCCTTAACAAATGAAAAGTCTCCGAAACTCAGGGCTGTCAGCAAGCAGGAGGTCTGAGCCCTAGCACAGCCCCAGGAGAGGCCCCAGGAGAGGCCCCAGGAGGACCCAGGAGAGACCCCAGAGAGACGAGTCCCGGGAGGACCCAGGAGAGACCCCACCACGTGCAGCTGTACAGGGGCCAGAGAGTCCCCAAGGGCCTGTGCTGGGGCCAAGGTGCCAGGTCCCTGCAGTGTCCCTGGACAGTCCGCTAGGAATCCCTTCATGGGCACCATGATTGCCAATTAAGGAAGAAAAATCAAGCTTTTCAAGAGTTTGTTTTAGGTGGATGTCTTAGTGAGGACTGCGCACTGAGGCTGTCACCCGCGAGCCGTCTGTCCGTTGCCCCACGCCGTGTTTCTGTTCACGGTTCCTGGACAGGTGGCAGGGGCTGGGCGCAGCAGAATCACATCAAGGTTTGAGTGCGAGGGCACGTTTGGCTGTAGATTACAGAGGCGTAATCACGAACCGCGGCGGAAGTCGTGTGCAGGAAAAGGCCCGGACCCGGGTCACTGGTCTTTTAGGGACACAGTGGCTCCAGGCGGAGACGGAGGCAGGGCCCATGTGCTCTTTGCTGTTTTGTCTTCAGGCACCTTCTGGAGACCCGCATGTCCTCCGAGTCAGGCCTCAAGCAGAAACCAGCAAACTGGGCTTCTCATCGGCCACTCACCACAGCCCCTAGGGCTTGATGAAAGGGGGTGCATACGCAGGTGCAGGGGAGACCCCCCAGTGCGCTTGATGAAAAGGGGGTGCAGGCAGAGTGCAGGGGAGACCCCCCGGTGTGCTTGATAAAAGGGGTGCAGGCAGAGTGCAGGGGAGACCCCCAGTGCACTTGATGAAAGGGGGTGCATACGCAGGTGCAGGGGAGACCCCCCAGTGCACTTCAGGTTGGGGGTGCTGCTCTCGGGGTACCTGTGGCCACAGCGCCAGCCCAGGACCCTTTCTCACCCACCTGCCCTCCTCTCGGCCTGCAGGGTGCAGACCAGCTGGGTGTGCTGCATCCCGTTCTCCACCAGGAAGAGGGCGAAGGAGAGCACCTAGCGCCCCGGAGAGGGTGCTCAGAGCTTGGCGAAGAAGAGGAAGGAGGCAGGGTGTGGAGGGGCTGGGGGCACAGGAGGCGGGACGGAGGGTGGTCAGGCCACCTACTTGCCGCCCAAGAGCCTTCTTCGCCAGGCACTGAGGTTTCTGTTTTCTTCTTGTGGGACTGGCCAGGCCTGGAAGGAGCGGGCACACAAACTGCGCCTTTGGGCTAAAGATCCCGCCAGCCCTGAGCAATGCCGGGGCGCCGATGACCACACCAGGTGTGAGCCACGCCTGAAGCCCACTGCCCACTGGGTGAGTGATGATGTGACCTTAAACAAACAATAAACAAGCACGGGAAGATGCTCCTCCTCTCCACCAAATACTCCTCCTCTCCACCAGATACTCCTCTCCACCAGCTGGAAGGCTCCAACCGCTTCCTGCCCTGGCCTCTTGCTCAGTGGCTTGTTGGGTGGGGACAGAGGCCCCTGGGGCACAGCAGGGGAGGCTCAGCCCTTTGTGGGCCTCGTGTGAGCTGCAGCTCCTGGAGGCACCCCCACCAGGCAGGGGTGAGAGGTGCAGGGCAGGGATGGAGTGTCTGCTGTGTCACCAAAGACCCTGCAGGAGCCAGGAGCACGGTGGATGCAGCTGAGCCCCGGCTGTGACTGCGAGAGCAACAGAGACTGTGGTGCTGGCACTAGGATCTGTCCCTGGAGGGAAGCCATATGCTCCCCACTCAGAGGAGGAGAGGGAGTCTTCCTAGGGGTGTGGGGGGGCTCCAGGACATCCCTGTAAGATGAGTTTCACCAGAACCCACCCAGAGCTCTCTCGTTCAGACACACACACGTGCGTATTCATATGTACACAGCACATACATGCTCACACATACCACACACGTGCACAGGAGGGCACGGGCAGGTGACCTGCAGCATCTCTGATCTGGGTGTCTCTAAGGCAGTCAGAGGCCGCAGGCAGAGACGTTGTGTGCACTGTCTATTCCCGTGGAGACACATGGGGGCCGTCCCTGTGGTGCAGATGATAACACAGAGGCTCACAGAGGGTGAGCTCTGCCCATCACTCAGCCAGGGAGGGAGGGGCCCTTTTCAGGGAGCCACATGCCACGCAGAGCTTGTCCCCCTGGGTAGTTCGCTCTGATCAAAGTGGGGCACCATCCAGGCTGAAGAAAGGGGACCCCCCAAAGCCAGCACCCACCCTTGACTGAAAGACACCACAAAAGATAAGTGCTCATCAGCCCCAGAGTCATCGTTTCCCAGACAACCGGAAATGGGCCCTGGACAGGCTGTCCTGGGTGGGTGTAGCCCTGAGGCCCACCCGGTAAAGCGAAGCCTCCACGTGGCATCACGGGGCTGAAGAAGCCAGACAGCCGCAGCCTGTCCCACCGTGGGGCGAGTGCTGCTGCTGTCCTGGCTGCCGGGCAGTTGGGTGTGACTTAGTTGCGGCCTCCGACTGTGCCAACCAGAAAGGCACCCAGAGAAGCTTCCAGAAATATGGTTGGTTTGTCCCCTTGGTGGGGCAGGAGGCGGCAGCTCTGCCAGGTGGCTCCCAGCACCCTCCCCCACAGAGCAAGCATCGGCGTGAGTCTGTCCACCCGTGTGTTCGTCCTGTCGCCGCATGTGGCTGGCCTCATTCTGGGTATGTTGGCAGCGGCCGCCTCTAGGACAGGGCGGTCCCACGGCTCTGCAGACACAGGAGCTTGGCGGTGGCTTAGCTGGTAGAATATGAGCCTTCCAGCATCAGACACGCCTTTGACTTATGTTGGGCTCTGAGCTGATTTCCTCAAACCCAGGGTAATTCTGTTCCTCCTTCACTGTCTGGTGGGGTGGGGGTCACGGCGTCTGGGGGAAGAGCTGATCAGGGCCAGTGCTGGGGTGGGAAGGGCTGACTCCTGGGACCCCGGAGAGGTGATTGTTGCCACGGGGGGTAAAGTTCCAGTGCTGCTCCTCCGAGCCTTGATTCTGGGCACTCCAGGGCGGCCAGGCCCAGCTCACACCTTCCTACTGCAGGGAGATTCCCGTGGCGCAGGCACACACCCTGTGGGATGTGAGTGGCCACCTGGCTTGGGCCCCAGCTCCCATCAGAGAGGCGGACAGGTCCCGAGCGAGCTGTTCAGGGCACTCAGCAGCCACACACCCAAGGAATGGGGCTGCCTTGTGCCAGGCCGGGGGTCTGGGGAAGAGCTTAGTGGGCGCTGAGCTCAGAGGGGCCTGGCAGCGGCAGTCAGCATCCAGGATGGTCAGCGGTGAGTCCAAGCCCTGTCTTAGTGGAGGGGACGAGGCTGGGCTTTGGAGACTGTGGGGAGCAGGAGACATCCCTGAGGAAACAGGTTTACGCGCCGCAGAGCTGGAGAGCAGCTCCTGCCACGTGGTTGATGCTGCTGAGGCCGGGGGCTCCCTCCGCCCGGCTGCCCCGCCCAGCATGGGCGTGTTCCTGCTGCTGCCCGGCCTGTTGGGCTGAGAGGCTCAGGCAGCAGCGCTGGGGTCGATGGAGTGGACCAGGCAGGGGCCCAGGGCAGGAACCCTCTGTAGATGCGCAGCCCTGAGCTCAGCAAATCAGCTGCAGTGACATCCAGGGAGGGGTGGAAGCCCAGACTCCCCCTAGAAGGACGCTGCCCTTGGCCTTCAGTCCCACGGGGCACAAATGCCGCCTGGGCTTTCTAGGGCTGGCCAGTGGTCCTGGGGTGGTGGCCTGTGTTGCCCCAGGCCCAGCCTGCCTCAGTTTTATCCTCAGTGTCCACTGGCCCCTGACCTGTGCAGACTCCAGTAAGTGAGCGAGGCTGTCAGAGCCCTCCCAGGCTGGGGGAGATGGCCCAGCCCCACATGGCTCCTGCACCTCCAAGGTGGCCGCCTTGGAGCCCAGCCCTGGGCAGGTGGGAGCGGCAGACACACAGCAGTACAGACCCTGAGCCGGCGCAGTTCCTCCAGCCACGCCAGCTGCACCTTGGCTTTGTCCCTGCCGGGCCCCAAACACCTGTGTCCGTGCCGCCGGCCGCCTCTTCCCTGCCGTGTCACCCCCACCCCTACCAGATGTTCTGTGTGTTTTCACTGCAGGTGATGTGGGAAAGGGCGAGTCTCAGTTCAACGTTCTGGTTCCTTCGGGGCTGTTGGAACAATCGTGTGTTCTTCCCAGGGTTTTCTCTGTCTGGGTTTAGATGTCCACATGTGGGAACATGTATTCAATCCCTGTGCATACGGATGGTGCCATATACGGAGAGAGGCATAGATTGTCTTATGAGAGTGGGGCTGCGTTGCACTGTGGCTTTTTACCTTCTTAGCTTCATTCTATCCCGAGCGGCCTCCAAGCCGTCCAGGGATCCCTGCTGGCCCCTGCCAGGCCCTGTCCGGAGTGCTGAACACGGAGCAGCAGGTGCAGCCAGTCCCCGGCCTCTTGGAGCCGGTTCCCTCTGGGCGTCGTAGACAGTCGAGTTCAGCACGTCTCTACGTGGAGTTTCGCAAAAGGCAGCCACTTTGAAATGAAAGCGCTGCAGCGCCATGGCCTGGCCACGCCTATGAGTGACTACAGTGGGGCCTGGAGGAGGAGCAGGAGGGTGAGTGCATCCTTGGGGCAGGCGCTAGGGCCTGGAGGAGGCTTGGGGAGTGGGGCGTGGGGGGCGGGGAGCGAGTGCAGCCCTGGGGCAGGTGCTGGGGCCTGGGCCTGGCTGGGCCCCTCTATGCCTTTCAGCTTTGAGGTCTGGAAACCCGGCCGGGATCTCCCGCGAGTGGGCAGTGCTGTTGGCTGGGGGTGGGGAGTGATGCTGGCACCGTGTAGCCGGGCAGAGCCGAGGCCAGAGCAGTTCCTTCCACACGCAGTCCACGAAGGGACATCGGGCGCCCTCCACAAGCAAAGGCCCTGCCCGGCTCCAGCCCAGCCCACAGGGATGACCTTGCGCTTCTTTCCTCCCTGGCCAACAGCACCACCTCGTGGGGGCCCCGGTGCTCAGGCTGCCTGTTTCCATCCTGGAAACCACAGACACCGAGATCCAAGCAAGGAAGACAGGATTTCCGCACCTCCTCCCCAGCTGAGCATTCACTGGAGGGGGACGGGGCTGTCACTACGTCCCTTATGATGATCACCTCATAGAGGCTGGGCCTCCCCACACCAGGACCCCACGCCTGTGAGGGCCCCGCAGGATGCAGACACCCCCGCCCCACAGGCCTCAGCCTAGAGAGCTCCCGTGGGAAACCCTGTGCTGTGAATGGTGTGGAAATTCCCCCGTGTCCTTCCCACGTGACCCCACAAACCCCTCAGCCGTGGACATCCTGAGTTCCTCTGAACGCCCGGCCTTCCCAAGCCTCACCAGCGCCACGGACGTCCCGGGGCCCCAGGGAAGGGTGGCTCTGCTGGGAGACAGGGTCTTCTCTCTGGCTCTGGTTCTGAAGGCTGTGGTGGGTGCAGGGTTCACCAGAGACAGCAGGACTCCCGTGCCCTGGAGCGGGAGGGAGTCTCTCCTGTGTCTCCATTGGGCGCCGGCTCCTGCTGAACCCCAGACCCAGCTGTGGGAGAAAGCTGCCCAGGGCCCTGCAGGAGAGGCGGGGCCAGCCCTTATGCACACAGGGGCAGAGGCACCTGGGCTGGGCTGGGCTGGGCTGGCCTGGGCTGGGAGGTCAACGAGAAGTGGCTGGAAGGTCAACTCTCCGTGGTGCAATGCTGTGTCCAGGTCTGAAAAGGGCAACGTGAAAGCAGCTCCTCAGGGACAAAGGCCAGGCCACTCTGGGGAGAGGCAGGACACAGCCCTCCTGGCCCTGAACACCTTGAGGAGCAGGCAGGGGGTGATGACCCCACTCTACAGATGGGAGCACCGAGGTGCCCGAGGCAGGGGGTGATGACCCCACTCTACAGATGGGAGCACTGAGGTGCCCGAGGCAGGGGGTGAGGACCCCACTCTACAGATGGGAGCACTGAGGTCCCCGAGGTGGGGGTGATGACCCCACTCTGCGGATGGGAGCACCGAGGCCTCTGAGGCAGGGCGTGATGACCCCACTCTACAGATGGGTGCATTGAGGTCCCTCAGGCAAGAGTGATGACCCCACTCTACAGATGGGAGCACCGAGGTCCCTCTGTGGGCAGCTTGGGGCCAGGCACAGGACTGGCAGAGGCTGGGAGCACAGCTTGTCAGGGCATCTGCGGGTGTGAGGGCCTGACACTGTCTTCAGGGCTTAGCCTTTGTTCTCCCTGCAGGAGGGGACAGAATGTCCTTTGTCTTTGTAAATCTGTGCCCTGCTTTAGGCAAAAAGAGGAATCCGGAGAGCACTTCTGGACCCGTTTGTTCTTAATCGTCTTCATCTCAAAAGTCCTTCCTGTTTTGGGGAGTCGCACGCTCTTCTGTGATACTTCTGACACTGACGACCTGGAGTATCACAGACCCTGAAGGTGAAGGGCTCTGTCCCACAAGACTCTGCCCCCACTTCTGATGACAGCTGTACATGGGTACCATGAGTACCAACCCACACTCACTCCTGACAACTGCAGATTTGGGGACCCTTACATCCCCTCAGATTCACTAGAACACCTCCCAGGGCTCAGGAAAGTGCTTTACGTACAATCATGCTTATTATAAAGGAAACCCATGAACAGCCCAGTGAAGAGAGCGGGGAGGTGGGCACTGCTCTCTGAGCACCGCAGGAGCTCCCCAGCCTGGGGGCTCCTCAACCCTGATGCCCAAAAATTTTTATCTAGGCCTCATTACACAGGTATGATTGATTAAGTCATTGGTCATTGGTGATTGAACACAAACTCAATCTCTGGTGCCTCCCAGGAGTTGGGGGTGAGGGGGGCTGGAAGTTCCTCTCTGATTACGTGGTTGGTTCCTCTGGCAACAAGCTCCCACCCTAAAGCTACCTTGGGGTCCCCCAAGAGTCACCTCATTAGGGTAAACAAATGCGGTGAAAAAGGGTTGTTGTGAAATCAGACACCCCTATCAGGAAATTCCAAAGATTTAAGGAGTTCCGTCCCTGGAACAGGGGACAAAGACCAGATGTATTTTTTATTATACCACAATGCAAATCTCTCAATTTATTCAGGTCTCCTTCAATTTATCTCAGTAGTGTTTTGTAGTTTTAGATGATAAGCTCATGCACACTGAGATTCAAAGGAGTCTGTTGGAGCGTTCAGCAATTCATGAACTGAGCAGCACGAGAAAGCATGAGGTTCAGTGTGAGGTTCAGTGTGAGGTTCAGCGCTCCACCGAAGTTGAGGGGAGGAGCTCTTTTCTAAGTGTCTGCAGAAGCAGGACAAAGACAAGACATCTGGTTAAAGGAAGAAGTCCCTGGTGAGAAGCTAGTTTGGCAGTTTCTGGGCAGCATCAGTTTTGTGGCCCAGTTCCCGGTGGGCTTCGGTGTGCTCACGCAGGGTCCCAGGCACTGAAGCCGCCTCAGCCCACGGCCTCCTGATTAACTTTTTCATGCAGTTTTCTGAGTATATGTCCACCACTTGTTTTGGTGAAAGCCACTCATAAGTAATTTAACATTTTTGATATCAAGAACAATAAATAGAAGGTTCCTCTTTGTGCCTCCCCAGTCACCGTGCTTCAGTGCCAGGAAGCAGATGCCAGGCAGATGTTGGTCCCTTCTGCTAGTTTTGCCTGGTCTTGAACCTGTGCTGTGGGCTCTTCTGGGGCTGGCTCCTTTCATGCCAAGTCATGTCTATGTGACTCCTCAATAGTTAGTTTTTTAAAAAATTGCCAGATATAAATGTGTGCTCAGGCAGGTTTTTGAAAACTCCACACCTCTCTTGGGAATGATAAGAGAAGTCCCCCGAGTCCCTGTGGCAGGACGTGGGCTGTTCATGGGTCAGCCTGAGCCCTGCTCCATGGCCCCGATGGGCACTGGGGCAGCATCCTGGCTGGACATGGGCTCCTGGAGAGGGCAGTCAGTGCCCGGCAGGCCAGAATCATGGAGGAGGGGTCAGGAAAGCACTGCTGACCCCCAGTCCCATGGATATGCTGTCATCCTCCCAGTGGCCTGGCTGATGGGCCATAGTGGGTGTGGACCCCTGAGAGAGCATCTGGGGGGAAGTGTCACAGGGTCAGCCTCTGTGCTTCCTGGGCTCCTTGTCCACATGGCTGCGCATCTGCTTGGCTGTGTGTCCAGGGGCCTGCTTGTGTCCACTACAGGCCTGGGCCCAAGGAATCTCAGGAGGTGGCAATGGACACCTGGGGCCACACAAGCCGTGCAGGTGGGGCCAAGAATCAACGCAGCCTTGCTGCCAGCTCCCCGCTCCACCTGCTATGATGCCAGCTGCTTCTCACATCTGTGAAGCCTCACCCAGCCTTGGGCCACCATTTCAGGTAAATAAAAAGGCCTAATGGCCCCGTCAGGCCTGAGCTCCCTGCTTCCTGAGGAGCTGTCTTCTGCTGGAACCTGGGGGCCACGTGGGCAGGATGAAACTCCCGCTTCCGACAGCAGACGGCAGCAGTGACCTACTCCTGGCTGCCCTGCCCATCTGGAGTGGGTTCTGGGTCTTTTGGGCCCTTTGAGGCTGGTCCACCCTCCTGCCCCGGCAGCAGCCCATATTTTACTCCCACCTGGTGCTCCAGCCTCCCCCAGCCCCCTTCCCCGTAAGTAACCTGCCCCCACGCTTGTCCTGGAGCCATGGTGTGGAAGATTCCAGCAGCATTGAGGGACCAAATTTCATATACAGCGTTTCCTCCAAGCACGGAGCTCTGATGCGCCTTTTCCAGGGCCAAAGGCCCCTTTAGGAACCTTCAGGCTTCCCGCTTCACCTCACCTTCTGTAGTGCTGCCAGGCTGACGTCAGCCCCCTGGTCTGTGGCTGGCCCCTCTCTCCCAGAGCATCTTGGCCTGCAGTGCCAGCCACAGCCAAAGAGAGGGAAGAGACAGCCCCGGCAGTAACCACAGGTGCCTTCGGCCCACACACCTGCCGGTTGGCCCCAAGGGTGCCAGGCCTTCCTCTCCTGTAGCCCCTGTGGGGCTCCGAAGGGCAGCCAGGAGCCCCGGCTCTGCTGTGGCTTTGCTGTTTCCCAACTGTGAGGCCCTCAGAGAGCTGCCAGGCGCAGGTTTCCTCCCCGGCTAACGAGCAGTCAGGCCAGGCTTCGGACCCCTCTACTGTTCCAGGGTTGGAGGGGAGGACCCAGGAGACCCAACAGGGCCTGGATGCCAACAGCCAGTGCGGCCTGGCAATGCCATAGGCCACCGGACGTGTTCTCCATCCTCTGCGGCCCTGTTCTGCTCCCACCTCAGTGCCCTCCTTTCGCCCTGGGGTCCTCCCTGGACCCACAGCTGCCACCCTCAGCACACTGGGATACTTGTGCTGGCCTAGCTACTACCTGACACAGCTACTACCCAACCCATGTAACCACCTCACCCAGCTACTACCCAACCCATGTGACCACCTCACCCAGCTACTACCTGACACAGCTACTACCCAACCCATGTAACCACCTCACCCAGCTACTACCTGACACAGCTACTACCCAACCCATGTAACCACCTCACCCAGCTACTACCTGACACGGCTGACCACCTCACCCAGCTACTACCCAACCCATGTAACTACCTCACCCAGCTGACTGACCCGCACAGCCTCCTGGCCTGGGTCCTCCTGCGCCAGCATTGTGTGTCAAGTGTGTGTGTGGCTGGCACTCCTGTGTGCCGCATGCAGAGCCTGCAGGACGCCCTTCAGTTCCCGGGATGCTCCACCACAGAGGCTGACTGGTCCCCCCGAGGGTCCTGGGAAACCCTGTTCCAGCCACGTGCCGCATAGGTCTACGTGAACCTCTTCCTTTTACGTGAGTTAGAGGGGTGCGTGTGCTTCTCGAGACGAGCTTTCGTCAAGTTCTGCCTCCACGCAACGTTGGTCCGCTTGGCCGGTGGGGAGTAGAGTGCTAGGTGAGGGTCTCTGCTGGGGAACTTGACACAGCGAGGCGCAAATAAAGCCGTCACCAATCCAGACCCATTGTGCACTAATACCTCGTAAAATAGCAATAAAAGTGTGTCCGCAATGAACGCCAAATTCGGTTAGCGTTTTAAACTCTGCACTTACTCATGGTGAACGGGCAGCGGTGGGTTTACTGCCCTGCTCTTCAGCCCACAGTGCAGGGAACTGGACTCTGAATCATGGTGAACGGGCAGCGATGGGTTTACTGCCCTGCTCTTCAGCCCACAGTGCAGGGAACTGGACTCTAAATCACGGTGAACGGGCAGTGATGGGTTTACTGACCTGCTCTTCAGCCCACAGTGCAGGGAACTGGACTCTAAATCACGGTGAATGGGCAGCGGTGGGTTTACTGCCCTGCTCTTCAGCCCACAGTGCAGGGAACTGGACTCTAAATCACGGTGAATGGGCAGCGGTGGGTTTACTGCCCTGCTCTTCAGCCCACAGTGCAGGGAACTGGACTCTAAATCACGGTGAATGGGCAGCGGTGGGTTTACTGCCCTGCTCTTCAGCCCACAGTGCAGGGAACTGGACTCTAAATCACGGTGAATGGGCAGTGATGGGTTTACTGCCCTGCTCTTCAGCCCACAGTGCAGGGAACTGGACTCTAAATCATGGTGAATGGGCAGCAGTGGGTTTACTGCCCTGCTCTTCAGCCCACAGTGCAGGGAACTGGACTCTAAATCATGGTGAACGGGCAGCGGTGGGTTTACTGCCCTGCTCTTCAGCCCACAGTTCACTGGACTCTAAACATGCACTGGCCTCAAGGTGGTCCCCCGGCTGGCCTCCTGTCACATGGCCTGGATGAGACAGCGACGGCCAGGTCTTGTCACAATCTGAACAAAAGGTCAATATGTAGAGAAACAGACTGACGATTTGACATCTCCCAAGGGAGGAACAAAATGAGCTACCTTTTCCTTTACTAGAACACAGTATTAAGGGCCTTTTTCTTGGGAGTAGCTCAGATGAAGAAGACCTGATGGTTTCTTTTTTTTTTTTTTTTGAGACAGATTCTCACTCTGTCACCCATGCTGGAGTGCAGTGGTGCAATCTCGGCTCACTGCAAGCTCTGTCTCCAGGGTTCACGCCATTCACCTGCCTCAGCCTCCTGAGTAGCTGGGACTACAGGGGCCCGCCACCGCGCCCGGATAATTTTTTGTAGTTTTAGTAGAGACGGGGTTTCACCGTGTTAGCCAGGATGGCCTCCATCTCCTGACCTCATGATCCGCCCGTCTCGGCCTCCCAGAGTGCTGGGAGAAGACCTGGTGGTTTCAGTGGACCACAAGCCATGTGGTGTGGCCTGGGAGAGGGCACAAAGTAACCTGCCTGCTGTTCCCGGGAAGAGGCCCCATCACACATCCGAGGGCCCATCAAACCTGGAACGGCCCACACACAACTGGAAAGCCTGACACACACCTGGAAGGTCCTTCACATACCTGCAGAGCCCATCGCACACCTGGAAGGTCCTTCACACACCTGGAGGGTCCTTTGCACACCTGCAGAGCCCATCGCACACCTGCAGAGCCCATCGCACACCTGCAGAGCCCGTCGCACACCTGGAGGGTCCTTCGCACACCTGCAGGTCCCATTGCCCACCTGGAGAGGCTATCACAGAGCAGGAGGGCCAGTCACACACCTAGAGGGTCCATCACACACCTGGAGGACTTGTCACACACCTGGAGGGCCCATCACACACCTGCAGGACTCATCACACACCTGAAGGGCTTGTCACACACCTGCAGGACTCATCACACACCTGGAGGATCCATCACACCTGGAGGACCCATCACACATGGAGAGCCCGTCATACACCTAGAGGACCCGTCACACCTGGAGGGCCCGTCACACACCTGAAGGACCCATCACACCTGGGGGGCCCATGACACACCTGGAGGACCCGTCACACCTGGAGGGCCCGTCACACACCTGCAGGACTCATCACACACCTGGAGGGCTTGTCACACACCTACAGGACTCATCACACACCTGGAGGGCCCATCACACACCTGGAGAATCCATCACACCTGGAGGACCCATCACACATGGAGAGCCCGTCACATACCTGGAGGACCCATCACACCTGGGGGGCCCATCACACACCTGGAGGACCCGTCACACCTGGAGGTCTCGTCACACACCTGCAGGACTTATCACACACCTGGAGGGCTTGTCACACCTGCAGGACTCATCACACACCTGGAGGGCCCATCACCCATGGAGGGCCCATCACCCATGGAGAGCCCATCACACATGGAGAGCCTGTCACACATCTGGAGGACCTGTCACACATGGAGGGTCCACCACACCTGGAGGACCCATCACATATGGAGGGTCCACCACACCTGGAGGACCCATCACATATGGAGGGTCCGTCACACATGGAGGACCCATCACACATGGAGGGCCCATCACACACCTACAGAGCCACAAGGGGAACATTTCCAAGGCCATTGTCAGTGTGGTGTAAGGAGGACTTTTCTCCCCATCGGAACAGGTAACCCAGCAAGGAAGCCCATCCAGCAGCAACCTGCCCTGGCACCTGGTCCTGGCAGGCAGCAGGACGGCCTCCGCAGAGCCGGGATCAGAATGGGGTGGCGGGGGAGGGGGGTGTGCGAGCCCCCGGAGGGGGTCCCGGCAGTGAGGTGACCCTGGACATGGGGAGCTGGGCAGCTTCTCTGCATCCATCTCCAGGCGACCTGGAGGGGTCTGGGGCATCAGGGGAGGGGAAGGCAGCCTCCAGGACAAGATAAGCCCTGCCGCCTGAGGGGCTTGTGTCTGGAGAAGGTTTCCAGCAGGAGGGGAGCAAGGTCACAACCTGGGGCGGGATCCATCCCGGGGTGACCAGGGTCTGTGAGGCCTGGGGGTAACCTGCAGCGTGCGTCTTGGGATGCACTTGTACTGCATTCCTTCCTGTCGGGACACTGAAGGTCCCGAGCTAGAGGAGAGGAGAGGCAGAGCAGCCCATCAGTGATGACCAAACCCGCCCACGGTGAGTGTGTGAAGGAGACGCACTCGTGGAGATGTGCCTGCCGGGTGCAGGGACTGCGGATGACCAAACCCGCCCACTGTGAGTGTGTGGAGGAGACGCACTCGTGGAGATGTGCCCGCCGGGTGCAGGGACTGCGGGCATTTGCTGAGAGCCTCCTCCACCAGGTGTTTCCATGGAACGTCTGTTAGGGCTCCCACCAGCCCTGGCCACAGGCCCTGCTGCCTTCCCTCACGTTGCGAGGGGCCATGCCTGACACCCGTCATCACCCACCAACACAGCGTAAGCCAAAACTAAAACACTAAGGTTCCCAACCATCTGAGTGGACCTCCTCCTCACCAGAGCCCTCTTAAAATGTAACCCGAGAGGCGGTTTCCAGCCATGACGGGAACGGGGGTCAGACGTGCCTCGTTCTATCTTTCCAGCATTAACGTCCACACAGACCTGAAGTCTGATAAGAAACATTTCACAACCCTCTGAAGCTGCTACCTGAAGGCCTCCTCCGCAAATAAGAACCTGGGTTTCCAGGATCCTGGATCTTAACCCAGGCATTCCTTTCTATTATTGATCCCAGGTCTTTAGATAAACGTAACCAATTGTCAACCGGAAAGTTTTTAAATCTTGCTATAACCTGAGAGTTCTGCCCTCCGACTGCTTTGCATTGTCCCGCCTTTCTGAGCCGAACCAGCGTATTTCTTAAATGTATTGCCTGAAGTCTCATTCTCCCTAAAATGCATAAAAGCAAGCTACACTCTGACCACCCTGGACACATGTCCTCAGGCCCTCCTGAGGGCTGGGTCACGGCCCAAGGTCACTTGTCTTTGGCTCAGAATGAATCTCTTCCCACATTTTACAGAGTTTGACTCTTTTTGTTGACAGAAGCCAACGCTGCTGTCTGACCCCGGCCCGGAGCTCTCCCCCAGCCCTCCTGCGGGAGGCAGCCATTTGCGGAAATGGAGCCGAGCCTCAGTGGGACTGTCAGGGCCCAGGGACCCGAGGGGCCAGCGCTCCCTGAGGGCAGGGCTCAGCGTCCACCAAGCGGGCCTTAGAGAGCCATGGCCGCCAGCCATCCGCAGTGCTCGTGAGGGGCGCTGCCTGCTCCCAGCTGGCTCCCACCCCACCTCCAGCGGGCACTGGGGTGCTGTGCCTTTCTCAGAGGCATCAGGGAGTCCAGGGAGAACCTCAGAGGACCCGTGTCCCATCCTCAAGGTGAAGGGCACAGCAACTCCCTGACCGATTACCAACAGGCCGCCTCCGCTGCCTGGAGTCCGCTGGCCCAGGGGTTCCCACCTCGCCCTGCTGTCTCCCTCATCCTCCCTCACTGTATCCAGACACCCGGTTCCCTGGTCGCCCGTGCCTGCGTCAGCCCTGGCCACCCTTGTCCTGGGGCCTGGGCGTGGATTTTGCTGTCTCGTGTTCTCAGGACTGTATGAAGTCCAGCCCATTTGGCAAGCATCCTGTGGAGGTAAGGCTGTCTCAGTGGCTCCTGAGCTGATGTGTCCAACTCCAGGTCCAGGTGGTATCTGCTGAGTCTCCCTGATGTGTCCAACTCCAGGTCCAGGTGGTGTCTGCTGAGTCTCCCTGATGTGTCCAACTCCAGGTCCAGGTGGTGTCTGCTGAGTCTCCCTGATGTGTCCAACTCCAGGTCCAGGTGGTGTCTGCTGAGTCTCCCTGATGTGTCCAACTCCAGGTCCAGGTGGTGTCTGCTGAGTCTCCCTGATGTGTCCAACTCCAGGTCCAGGTGGTGTCTGCTGAGTCTCCCTGATGTGTCCAACTCCAGGTCCAGGTGGTGTCTGCTGAGTCTCCCTGATGTGTCCAACTCCAGGTCCAGGTGGTGTCTGCTGAGTCTCCTGGTCAAATCGCCATCCTTCCTTTGTAGTGGATAATCGTCCTGGAGACACTGGGAGACCAAATCCTGATTCTCCTGGAACTTCTCTGATTTTGGCTTCCATGGGGGTCTTGTCGGCAGCAATCGGTTCCGTGGACTTTGCCTCGTGGTGATTTTCTGTTTCCCCGTTTCCTCAGGCATTTATCCATCGAGGTTCTCCTGCAGGGAGGAGCAGTGGGTCCCTCCTCCCGGGCTGCGTGTTGACCCGACCAGTGGCGACAGCAGCAGAACTCACATGCGTCTATTGTATTCTGTGGTTTGTGAAAAGCGCAGCCCCGGTCAATGACTCAATGACGACAGTAGTGGATTTTGTGGTTTGCACTCAGCACGGCCTCTGTGCATTTTGTTGCTCATGCCACCATGATGGGCCTTTGGCAGCTCTTCATGTTGGCCCCTGTGTCCTTCACAAGCTCTTACTTTTTAATTAATTAAATCTGGGGGTTAGCCTCCTGCTCTGGGCTCCACAGGACTTCAGCTCATTGCACACTTCCCTGCCCCGGGGGAGCAATGAGTCAGCCGGCAAGGACAGCCCATTTGGAAGTAAAGTGCTAAGGGGAGAGGAAGGCAGTGAGAGGAAAGCAGTGGCAGGAACTGCTTTTAGGACGGATGACATGCAGAGGCCCAGGGCAGACCTCATCCAGGGCGCTGGGCAGGTCCAGGCAGGTCCTCCAGGCCAGGGACCCTGCACAGCTGCCTTCTGGGTGGGGAGAGTGGGGGCGGCACCCAGGGTGCCTGGCATGCTGTGCTGAAGGCCACCTGTGAGGCTGGAGCTGTGTCTCCATCTGACAGGCAGAGAAACAGCAGCAGCCCAGCCAGGGAAACGACGTCAACAGCTCCTGTTCCCAGCACGTTCCTGGGTCTCGGACGCCCAGCCTCACACATGGAGTCCCAGAGGAGACCAGGGTCCCAGACGCCCAGCCTCACGCAGAGCCCACAGGAAACCAGCACCTGCTGCTTCTGTCTGGGTGGCACAGGGAAAGTGCTTCCCCTGGGAATACTCAGCTGGCATCCACCCTGCCAGTGTGTGCTGCAGGCTGGCTCATCTGGGGGTGGGGAGCCTCCTGCGCTTTGCTTTCCGGGGAACGGATGGCCCAGGCCCCTGCCGCACACTCTTCCTTCCCCTCTTCAGTAGTAAGACGAGCCAGACGCGACTGACAGTGCATCTGAGGCGGAGGCACAGCCCTGCCCCTGGAGTGGACTTTGGCCACATGGGCAGGGCCAGGCAGGCAGGCAGGCAGCTTCGTCCCCTGATCACGGCCGCCACCCGGGCATCCTGGTCCCCTGCGTCAGAGCCCACACACGCGACAGAGAGGAGGCTCTGGCTCAGATGAGGCCAGCAGCACCTCCTCCTTTCATCCTGCCTGGCGCCCAGTTTCTTGATGACCCAGGCCAGTGTTTTTCACACTGAATCGTGTTTGACTTAGAAGCACATGGGATGATCCCTTTGGCCTTCCCATCACCTCTTGAGAAGAGTATTGTCATCAGCCCTGTGAGCATGAGATGGCGCTGGGCCCAGAGAGGTCAGTGCCCTGGCCCAGGATACACAGCGCATAAGAGGTCACTGGGAGCCTGAGTGACAATGTCTCCAGGGCTGGACAGCCTCCCTGTCAGGGGTGAGAAACGTGTCTGTACCCGTTTCACAGCGAAGAACCTGGAGCAGATCCCGCTTCAGCCCAAAGCCCAGGAGGAGGTGGCTGCTTATTGCAAAAGGTGTGAACCAGGCTGAGTGGTGCCGTCCTCCCCATCCATGTGGTCCCCATCTTCCCCATCCACGTGCTCTCTGTCCTCCCCATCAACGTGGTCGCCGTCCTCCCCATCCAGGTGGCCCCCATCTTCCTAGTTGGGTGATCCCCGTGTTCCCCATCGGGTGGTCCCCTTCTGGCTCTCGGTTGCCTGCATCTTGCAGCTCCGCACTCCGGAACGTGTGGCTTCTGGCATCACCCGGGCGGGGAAGGAGCCAGCTGCAGCCCTTGGCTGGAACGTGTCAGGCAGCCAAGCCGATGTGCAAAGGGCCGGGACCTGAAGGAGTGAGAAGAAGCCGGACGCTGTTGTCCCTGACACGGAGCTGAGCAAGTTCCACTGAGGCCACAGAGATGAGTCCGACCCGAATTCTGCCCTCCCGGAGTTTACAACAGGGTGAAAGGCACCTGGCAGGTCTGGAATGCCAGCTTGGGAGGGATTGTGGGAGGAGCTGGCTGAGGAAACGTGGGCCTGGGATGGGGGTGGCCGGGTTCCCAGGGAGGCCGCAGACGCTGTGGTGAGCTCGGCAGGGCCTGAGCCTCCTGGGGCCAGGAGGCTTCCTGGGCATGAGGCCCAAGCTGGGTTTTCCATAGGGATTGAGAGTGAGTGAAGACTGTTTGGAAGGACGTGCTGGGCAGTGGGAGGTTTGAGCAAAACCTGGAGACAGGAAAGATCTGTGTGTTGAGAGAAGCTACAGCTGGTGCGATGTTTCTGGAATGGAAAGTTCACGGTGGATGTGTGGAAGGGGGCGACTCACAGTGGTGAGCACAGCAAGGGCCCCTCCCAAAGACGTCGGAGGCTGAACCCCCGGGACCCTCGAACAGGGCAACCTTGCAGGGGGAACTAGGTTAGGAATCCCAAGTCGGGAGATCGCCTTGGATTATTCGGTGGGTGCTTCTGGAGTTTAGGGAGGATGAAGAGGCTGCTGGACTCAGCGTAAGGTCTGGGCTCCTTAGAGGCAGGCGGACGGGTCAAAGAGAGAACAATTTGAAGATGCTGGGTTTGAAGATGGGCTGTGGTCCAAGGCCGCTGCGGTCTCTGGAGGCTGAGAAAAGAAAGCAGTGGCTTCTCCACCAGGCTCCTGCCAGCCCTGCCTTCAGCACCCTGAGGCCCTTTTCCCACCTTCCCCTCCAGGACTGTAAGATAATACATTTGAGCTGTTGGAAGCTACTAGGTTTGTGGTAATTTGTTAAAGCAGCAAATAGGAACCTCATAGACTCACTATTGAGAAAAGAAAAGCACTTTTATCTGAGGAGCAAGTCCTTTTAATTATTGGGTCCAGAGAGGCGTTCAGTTGAGGCAGCAACCACGTCCCACTCCGCCTTTGAGCTGCATGTTCCTCTTGTGAAAGGAAAATCATTCTCGGGACCCCAGATCGCCGAGCCTAAGAGAAAAGTCCAGCTGGGAACTGCGCCAGGCAAACCTACCTCCCATTCTATTCCTGCGAAAGGGAACTATAAAGATTTTTAAAAGCTGCACGCCTCCCTCACAATTTGCCCGCAAAGAAATTCCTTGTGGACAAAGGACAGGCAGAGCTCAAAGTCATCCCACTGCTCCCGTGAGACAAAAGCACACAGCTGATCGCTTCCTCTGCCCTCTTGTTTCACTGAGCCAGACTCAGGCATGAGTGACCATTCCTGTAAATTATGCATTCCGTAAAAGGCTAATCAGAAACTCAGAGGAATGCAACCGTTTGTCTCTTATCTACCTACGACCGGGAAGCCTCCTCCCTGCTTCCAGCTGTCCCGCCTTTCCAGACCAAACCAGTGTTCATCCGATGTATGTTGATGTCTCATGTCTCCCTAAAATGTGTAAAACCAAGCTCTGCACCGACCACCTCAGGCATGTTGTCAGGACCTCCGGAGGCTGTGTCACAGGTGCGTCCTGAGCTTTGGCAAAATAAACTTCCTAAATTGACTGAGCCTTATCTCAGATGCCTGTTGGTTTACAACGCTACTGAGATGTTCATCTCAGCCGCAGCTGTCTATGAGAAGAGGTCGTGGCTGCATCTGGATTCAGAAAGACCCCGGTGCTAATGATTGTTACCATAACCAAGGGAAAGGACTCTAACCTGTGCGGGTTTATGGCTGCCTTCTCGGCAAGCTTGAGATTGTAGGAGCCGTACGTGGCCACGATGTGGACTGCACTCTGGCTGGTGGCCGTGGCATGACCACAGTCACTGCACAGTCACTTGGATCCCTGGGAGGAGAGTCCTGTAGCCTCGGACTGGGGATCCCACGGGCATGAACCCACCTTTGCAAAAATTATAACAGTGAGAAAATTATGGCAGTGAAAGAGACCCGATTTAACCAACTCCCATCTTGCCTTTAGCCTTCAAACTGCCTTTAATTATTCCTGGGCTTGGGCCAAGCTCACTTTGGGAGACATTTAGTTTATAGCTTAAATGATAATAACCCTTCCCCAAAACTCAACTGCCTTTGTAAGGCTATTGAGAGACCACTAGGCTACGAGGACGAGAGGAGCCTGAATTCTGCTAAAATGGAGACATAAAGGATTACGCCCCTTTATTCCGGAGCTCACAAATATGCAACTTCCCAACTACTCCCGCAGATAACGTCACTACGGTGGAACCTAAGACTGGCCTTTGAGGTGTCTTTCCAGGTTTTTTGCAAGTCTGACGACTGATGGCCCCACCTGGACCGGTCAGCCTCCCTGGTGCCACCCAGAAGCGACTCGGGGCACAAGGACCATTTCCCACACCCCGACGACTGCACCCCCAACCAGTCAGCAGCGAGCGCTCTTGCCTACCCACCCTACTCTCTTCCCCTAAACTAGCCTTGAAAGACCCTGGCATCTGCATTTTCAGGGAGGCTGATTTGAGTAATAATAAAACTCCAGTCTCCTGTTTAGCTGGCTCTACGTGTGTAAAACTGTTTCTCTATTGCAGTTCTCGCCACTGGCCAGGAAACTGTTTCCCCCTCGGGCTGTGCTGGGAGGAAGGGTCTGAAGTGGCTTGTAATGTCGGAAGCAAAGTGGAGGACTTGCCCAGAAGAGGGAGGAATGCCTTGGCTCCTTTGAGCCAGTGGGAACAGAAGAGAAGAAGGCCAGGATTTCCTCAAAAATATTTCCCCATAGCCGGTCAGCTCCCCACGGGGCCAATACCGCGTCCTCACTCTGGGCGCAAGGACAGCTCCTTCCCAGAGCCCTTTTAGAACTTGGATGAATGTTCTATCAACACTCATGCATGTTGCCTGGATGAATCGGCTCTATCTGGGCCTTCAGTAAGAAGAACCCGCTGGCAGCTACTTGCTCACCCAGAGACTCCAAGCAGCCACCCTCACCTGGGCTGATCACTCAATTGACTCCTGAGTTTCTCTGGCTCTTCA
Organism: Pongo pygmaeus; assembly: GCF_028885625.2. Lineage (NCBI taxonomy): Eukaryota > Metazoa > Chordata > Mammalia > Primates > Hominidae > Pongo > Pongo pygmaeus. Next base: position 123,884,149 of record NC_072387.2, on the reverse strand, counting down.
GTGAGGTCTGTCTTTTCCACCTCCATCTTTGAGCCTCTGAACTTGAAATCTGTTACGTGTAGATGTCTTTTCTGTCCAGTGCTAGAGAACTTTGAACTTAATGGAATCCTGCCATCTTTTCATCAACTCAGTGCTAAACAACTCTAGATTTTAAAATGATACCCAGTGTGACTGTGTCCATTTCACATGGCACAAGGCTTGTCTGTGATCACGATTCGTAAAGCTGCTATTTTTTAGCTGACACCAGGCCCAAGCATGGCCCCTGGAGGCACAGGGCTGTTTATTTCTCTTTTAAAGCACCCTAATCTGGGAGATATATTTTGCTGGTGGCTGGTGGGCTGGGAGCAAAGAAAAGTACGGTGTAAAAATGAAAATGCATTCCGGGCAGGAAAACTCCCACCCTAAGGGCATGTATACAGTTTACCCCAAAACAATGGTTGCCGTGGGTAACCCGCGTGGTGTTGCCAGTGGCTGCCAGTTTGACCTTTCCAGGGAGATGTCAGGAGACCCCTTCTACCAATCCCTTTCCTCATTAAAGAGGAAGAATTTTGGCTTTCTGGGAGATATTTAAGAGGACAATTTGAAATCCCACAAAAGCCAGGGTTGGTAGAGTCAGGAATTGGCTCAGCCCAGCCAAGCTCAGCCCCGCAGCAGCTACCCCAGGCTCTGTTTGTTCTGGCGTCCACCAGGGCCAGTGCTTCACAGCGGGAAGCAAACAGGCCAAGCGTTTCTTGGTTAATAGCACAAGGGGGCCAGGCTTGCTGGAGAAGCAGCAGTCAGGGCCAGGCGCCCCTGCGCCTCTGCAGTCGCCCCTCCCGGTGACTTTCCAGAGCTGTTTTCCACCTCTCCCTGAGGAGCTGAAGGGCGCCGGGGGCCGAGTCACTGCCGCAGCCGCAGGGACCAAGGCCCATCCCAGCAAGGCTGAGGCCTCAGGCAGGCGGCCAGCCCAGGTCCTCTCGCCACTGGCCAGGAAACGGTTTCCCCCCTCGGGCTGTGCTGGGAGGAAGGGTCTGAAGTGGCTTGTAATGTCGGAAGCAAAGTGGAGGACTTGCCCAGAAGAAGGAGGAATGGAATGCCTTGGCTCCTTTGAGCCAGTGGGAATGGAAGGGAAGAAGGCCAGGATTTCCTCAAAAATATTTCCCCATAGCCGGTCAGCTCCCCACGGGGCCAATACCGCGTCCTCACTCCGGGCGCAAGGACAGCCCCTTCCCAGAGCCCATTTAGAACTTGGTTCTCTTCAGACTACATTCCCTCCTGGCTGGATTCTGGAGACCATAACTGGGGCACCTACCAAGTGGGGCCCGTTAGAGGTGCTGGCTGAGTTCCTGTGTGACCCCATCAGGGTGGCTCACAGCACATCTCTGCAGCGACACGCTCAGGTCTGATTTTCCAGTGTGTATGCATGGAGCCCAGCAGTGGGGCCCAGATGGCGTGGTGACGATCACCATTGAAAGGCATGCCTCGAGCACTCGCCCAGAATCCACTGTTTGGAGGGCAGTTCGATTCACCATAGCCAATTAGCCCACAGCACACATAATCTTTCTTTTCCCATTGAGTTGTCTTGGCACCTTGGTTGAAAAGTAATTTACCATGTATGTGTGGGTCTATTTCCTTTATTTGATAGCGATTTTTAAAAGGAAAATTACAAGAACCCTTCTTCTAATTTTGGCCCCACACCCTTGCCTCTGCATCCGACTCATCTCCATCCATCCTGTGTGTCTGGTAGTTTCATAAAAAGTCAAACACATACCTACCTTTATGACCCAGCGATTGTACTCCTGGGCATTTATCGCAGAGAAATTAAAATGTATAGTCACACAAATGATCATAGCAGCTTTATTTGGAACAGTGAAAACCTGGGAACAGCCCCATGCCTGTCAACAGGTGAGTGTCAAACGCATGGTGGTGCCTCCACACCACACAACGTGCTCAGCAACAGAGAGAAACAGACTGGGAGAAAACTCCATTTCAAAGGCCGCATTCTGCGCTCCGTTTCCATAACACTCTTGAAAGGATGAGTGATGGAGATGGCAGACACGCTGGTGGGTGCTGTGGGTTAGGGAAGGGCCATGCGGGGCACACCTCACACCTGTGGGGACGGATGGTCATGCATCTTGAATGTGGTTGTGGTTACAGAAATCCACACGTGCGGCCACACATCACGGAATCTCCACACGGAGTCGTACTCAGAATAAACTGAACACATGGAAACCTAGGATGTCCAAATGAGCTCCGTCATCCAGTGACTTGTATGGTGCCCGTATCAGTTTCTTGGTTTTAAGAATTCGTTGTAGCTCTGCAAAGCGCTGCATTGTAGGAAGCTGAGGAATGGAAGGTGGGACCTCTCTGTACTATTCTGCAACTTTTTGTGAAGCTATAATTAGCTCAAAATGCAAAGCTAAAATTACTAAGGACTTAGAAATAAACTTGACAAAAGATTTACAAGTCCTGTATACTGAGAACTGAGAAACATCAATGAGAGGAATGAAAAAAAGGCCTAAATAAATGGAGCCTTACCATGTTCATAGAAGATGCCAACTCTCCCCAAATTGATCTCCATAATCAACACAATCCCAATCAAAATCCCAGCACGATTTTTGTGGAAATTGCCAAGCTAATTCTAATGTTTATACAGAAATGCATGGGACTTGGAGTCACCAAAGCAAGCATAAAAAAGAACAAAGTTGAAGAATTTATATTACTTGATTTTAATCAAGACAGTCAATGTAATCATTATAACAGATAAATAGGTCAATGGGACAGAACAACACCCAGACCTACTCATCTATGGCCACTTGTCATTTATGGCCAATTGACTTTTGATAGAGGTGCTGAAGCAATTCAACAGGGAGAGAATAACCTTTTCCACAAGGAATGCTGGGTCATTTGGACACCCATAAGCAACAAAATAAAACAAGTACAAATCCTCAAAACCCTTACCTCACACCACATACAAAAATTAACTTTGGGCCAGATGCAGTGGCTCACATCTGTAATCCCATCACTTTGGGAGGCTGAGGCAGGTGGATCATTTGAGGTCAGGAGTTCAAGACCAGCCTGGGCAACATGGTGAAACTCTGTTTCTACTAAAAATACAAAAATTTTCTGGGCTTGGTGGTGCGTGCTTGTAATCCCGGCTACTCAGGAGACTGAGGCATGAAAATCGATTAAACCTGGGAGGTGGAGGTTGCAGAGAGCCAAGACCACGCCACTGCACTCCAGTGTGGGTGACAGAGTGAGACTCCATCTCAAAAAAAAAAAAAAAATTGTAATAGGTCATAAATCCAAATGTGTGAACTAAAACAGTAAAACTTGTAGGAAGAAGATAAGATAAAATCATGGTGACCTTTAGTTTGGGAAAGATTTTTTAAATAGAACACAAAAAGTTCAAACTACATGAAAAAACCAATAAGCTAAATTTTGTTAATTTAAAACTTTCGCCCTTTAAGAGACACCATAAAGAGGCAAGCTGCCAAGCTGGAGAAATTATTTGCAAACCATGTTCAAAAAGGACTTTTTTCTAAAACATGTCAGGAAGCCTTTCAACACAATAATGAGACAAACAATTCAATTAAAAAGTAGGCAAAATATTTGAATGGATATTTCACCAAAGAAGCTATATTAACGGCACAGAAGCACACAAGACGATGCTGACAACCATTTAGTCCTTGGGGAAGTGTAAATGAAGACCAGTATGAGAGGTGCCTACAAACCCACCAGCATGACTAACATGTTCAAAAGTGGCCCTGCCAAGGGCTGGCGAGGATGTGGGTAACTGGAGCGCACAGCCTGTTTGCAGGATCGTCTAACACAGGAACCACAGGGAACGGTTTGGCCATTTCTTAAAAAGCTACACAGAGTCACCATATGACCCAGACATGTCTGTTCTGGGAATGTCCACAGAAATACTGTGTCATGAACGTTCACAACAACCTTGTCTGTAATCACCAAAATCCAAAACAACCTGAACATCCTCCACGGGTCAGTGGATGAACCAATTATGATACTCCCATGCAACCAGTGCTCCCCAGCATTGAAAGGTTGAATTGTTGGATGAATCTCAAAATAATTACACTGTGAGACAATGTCAGGCAATAAGAGTATACATGCTGTGTTACCCAGGACAGAAATGAATTAATCTACAGTGACAGAAAGGTCAGTGTCGTCAGAGGAGGGACGGGGTAGGGGCCAGCCTGGGGGAGGGGATGTCCATGGTCTCGATTGTGGTAATGGCTCTGTGGGTGCAGCAGAATGTCAAAACTTATCAAACTGTACGTCTTAAATATGGGCATTTAATTGCATGTCAAAAAAATCTAAACAAAGCTGAAAATGGACAAAATACCACAACCAATGACATCTGACCATAAAGAAATGGATTTAGGTAGAAGGAAGAATTCTTTAACACAGAATATGGGTCTCTGAGGGAAATGTATCTCGTAATTTTCTCACTTTTGGTGTGTTTAAGCTGTAGGACAAGGAGTGAACCCTAACATTTGGTGAGAGTCTGTGAAACACACTAGGAACCCACATGCTGCTTGCGAGTTACTTCTGAGAAACAGCAGAATGTCACACCCTGTCACTCACAGGTGCCGTCTGCAGGTGCGCTCATCCCCACCAGCCCAAGGGCCTCCCCGCCAAGGGAGGGGTGTGCTCCTTTCCACTCAGCGTCTGTTTGTGCATTGCCCCTCCCTGAACTCAAGACCTGAGCCTCTCTCGCCTGGACTATTTGGAAAGTCTACAAATGGAAGAAGGGGTGCTCTCACTGAATTGTGTCCACACAAGGGAAACTGTCCAGGAGCTGCAGAATCAACCGCAAAGTGAGCCTCTCAGACGTGGTTAAAGGGAAGCCAGGCAAAAAGACTGCACACTGTTGGGTTTCATTTACTCGAAACCCTAAAACAGGCAGAATGAGTCCTCTGTGGTAAACCAGCATTGGGGTTACCTCTGGGGGCCAGGAGGGAACCCTGGGGTGCCAGTCACATCTGGGATCTCAGTCTGGGTGGTGGGGATGGTTCGCCAAGCCTGTCGGTTGCACACATGTGGCATGTCAGCAGAAACACGGGGCAAATACACACGTGAGTACAAGAATCCCGGGTCCCTCCCTAATCTACCCCTGCTTTACCCAGTGACCTTCAGCCACCCCAGCCGGCTCCCTCTCACCACCCACAGGCTTTCTGCAGAGGCCCCAGCCTAGCCCTGGAGGCCGTGACCCACCCCGCCTCCTACCTGAGGTCAGCCCAAGAGACCTTCCTGTCTTTGGCCTGGAGAGGGAGCGGCCGCCAGGGCCACCCGGGCCTCAGCTCCCTGGGAGGGCCCGCGGAGGGCCAGGGCTGCTGAAGTCCACGGGCGTCACCGCATCTAATCCAGGCCCTTCGATGTGGGTGATGTTGATACGCCCACTTTACAGGTGGGGAAACCAAGGCTCCAGCTTCCGTGGCCAGGGGATGAATGGAGTGTCGTCTGGATGGTGGCTTCTGGACCGGAAGCATCACAGGAGCCGTGAGGAATGCAGGTTCTTGGGTCCCTCCGGCTCTGCTGGATTGGAGGCTGGTGGGGGCTCAGGGTCAACACAACCCTCCAGGACCCTGACCTGGGAAGTGGAGCAGCCTGATTTGGAGGCGAGGACACACCAGGAGGCACCTTGCTCTGTGGTCACTGCACTGAGGCTCAAGAGATCACTAAAGACAGCTCAGCCCCGGTGCTCCTGCGCCCCCGTCTCAGTGCTCCTGCGCCTCTGCCCTGGTGCTCCCGTGCCCCCACCTCTGTGCTCCTGTGCCCCTGCCTCAGTGCTCCTGCGCCTCTGCCCTGGTGCTCCTGTGCCCCCACCTCAGTGCTCCTGCGCCCCTGCCTCAGTGCTCCCGCGCCTCTGCCCTGGTGCTCCCGTGCCTCCACCTCAGTGCTCCTGCGCCTCTGCCCTGGTGCTCCCGTGCCTCCACCTCAGTGCTCCTGCACCTCTGCCCTGGTGCTCCCGTGCCCCCACCTCTGTGCTCCCGCGCCTCTGCCCTGGTGCTCCCGTGCCTCCACCTCAGTGCTCCTGCGCCTCTGCCATGGTGCTCCCGTGCCCCCACCGCAGTGCTCCTGCGCCTCTGCCCTGGTGCTCCCGTGCCCCCACCTCTGTGCTCCCGTGCCTCTGCCCTGGTGCTCCCATGCCTCCGCCCTGGTGCTCCCGTGCCTCCACCTCTGTGCTCCTGTGCCTCTGCCCTGGTGCTGCTATGTCCCCGCGCCATGCTCCTCCACTCACACCCCCGTGCTCCTCCACCTCTGCCTCGCCTGATGGACTGTGCCTTTGCGTTTCTTGTGCACGAATCCTGCTGAAGTCTGGGCAGCTGTGTGTTTGATGATGGGGTCATAGGATAGAAGCATCTGGACTGCGCTGTGCAGACGGCGCTTCTCTCCAGGCACAGTCACATTCCTGGGAGGTTCCTGGGGGCCTCCGAGCCTCGTGCGGACCCAAGGCTGCCTCACCACCATGGCCGCAGCCCAGTGATGGCTGCCAGGCATCAAATCTGCAGAAATGCGCGCGGCATAAAAGCACCAGAGACATCTGTCCGGAGCCGAGGGCTCCTCCCTGGCCCCACATTCTGTCCACATAAGTCCACTTTTTGGCTGCTGCTCCCAGGCCTGGCAAGAATGCAGACCCCCACGGTCTCCCGCTCCCTGGCGGCCTGAGGACAGTGTCGCAGGCCTGGGATCCTCGGGCAGAACTGAATGCAGCTTTTCCATTGGAGGGCGCTGGGCCCACGTGGCAATCACGGGTATGGCAGATGGACTCGCGGGATGCTCCCGGGACTCCAGGGACCTCAGGAGAAAGGCCCACTGGCAGCGTTGCCCGGGGCTCCAGAGGGGTGCTCAGATGTGAACCAGTTGCTTGCAGCACAGCGGGTCACCCAGAATGGCCCTGCGTGGTCAGTGATAACAGGCAGTCACTCACAGCGCGACTTCACCCATGGTCACTCCCGATGACCAGCACTGCACAGCCTGGGCTTTTGTCCCACATGGCACCTCCCTGTCCAGCCTTGGCCCAAGTGCCTGGGAAATGGACAGGGCACCGTGTGCCTGAACACACTCGGACCAGTCGAGGCCCCCGGGAGAAGCGACAGGCAATGACTCGGTCCCCAAGAAGCCGAGCCTGTCCTTGCCGGGGTCTGTCATCTCCTCACAGCCCCTCCAGGTTCCTGAAGCTGCCACATGTGCAGTGGGAGGTGGGTGGTTCGGGAGCAGAACGAGGCTCTGGATGGATGGGCTTTACCACCAGCAGCCACCACCACCTGCTCTGCGGGGCCTGGGCCAGCCCTGAGGAGGCGGCAGATGGAAGGAGGGGCAGCACTGCCTCAGGTCTCCTTTACCGTCTTCCAGACATCAGCTCAGGGAGAGTAGGCATGTAGCACTGAGGAACAGGGTTGCTCCCCATGGCTGCATCTGCTTCCCTGTTGCACAGTGTCTGTACACGGCCTGGGGACCTGCGAGGCCAGACCGCAGGGCAGGGGCCCATGGCTGTGCCAGCTTCTCTCCCAGGCCGTGGCAGTTATTACCTCCTGACTTGGCAGAGCATCCGGCTGCTGGAGCCCATCGGTTCTGACCAGTGCAGTCAGGACTTAGCTTCCCAGCTGTGACCTAAATCCCAGCCTCCCAAAGGCACAGCGCCTAAGTTCTCCCCCGCCAAGCTCACAGCTTTCTCCTTGGCAGGCTGCCCTTTCTCCTGCTGGACCAAACTGAGGGGCACGGTGACCCAGGGACACCACACTCGGTGTCAGCCTCTGAGGCCATGGAGCCATGCAGACCCAGCGCAGGATTAGAAACAGACCTTCCCAGGAGGCAGAGAGCCAGGCCTCCTGGTTTACAGCGTGACGAGGCAGCACTCAGGAGGACGCATCAATCCTCCTCCACGTGAGCACCTGTGACTGTGACCACTGGTGAGGTGGACATGCTTCTGTTTCCATTTTATAGATGAGGAAACTGAGGCCGAGGGAGGGTCAACAGCCTGCCCTGGGCTGGCTGGTGATGCAGCGAGTCCCGAGATCCCCGCACTCATGGGGCGTCGGAGGGTGGCGGCGGCCCTCGCAGTCCCTGGGAACCTGCACCTCCTCTGGGCGCTGTTCTCCTCTCTCTCCCAGGACCCTTGGGCCTGGCGTTTCTTCACCTGCAACCATCCAGGAGCTGGACCTGCCCTAAGGCGTCAGTTTCCAGGGAAGCCTCTGGCCTGTGTGTGAGCCTCCCCACCTGCCCAGCCACGGCCTCCACAGGTGCCCCGCGCAGCCCCACCCCTCCTGGGGCAAAGCCTCTGCGAAGACTTTCTTCTCTGGCTCATCCCTTTAAGGAGGCATAAAAACGAACCTCGGGCCTCACAGGTCCGGAATGCGCCCCCCTCCACGATGGGAGCTTCTTGGCCTTGGCTGTGCAGAGGCCGGATCTGCTGAATGAGCTCTGGCCAGGAAGATGCAATGAATAATTGTCACTTAAAAGGATAAACAGAAATTCCATTTCCCTTTTAAATACTTGAACATTTCAAAACATCTGGAGGACGCTATGCTTTTCCTTCCAAGCATCTCCGTGGAGTTTTGTGGGTTACCGCAGAGGATCGGCAGCATTCCTCTCTCAGGAGAAACCAGCCTGAGCGTTGCATAACGCAGGCAGACTGCACTCCTCACGTCGCCCGGGGCCACACGCACGTTTCCAAGAGACTTGCTGGAGAATCTTCCCCGGATCTTGACAAAGTTGGATATGGAAAGCACCTTGGTCCATCCAAGGTCCACAGAGCGCCCCGGGCTATGAAAAATCGTCCTGCAACTGGGAGTCTGTCTGCCAGGAGTGAGGTGACACTGCACTTGGCCTCAGGAGCTGGAAACGCTGGTGAATTCAGATGCAGCCAAACCTTCTAACTTAGTCAACAGTTATTAATTATTCTTGGTCTTATTGGAGCAGGAACCACTACCATGCATCGGGTTGGCAAGGCTCACTCCCCACCGTAGGATCCCTGTGTAGACGGGTGCTCCATCAGAGTAGTTGGGTGTGTGGAGCAAGGGACTGGGCCGACCCTACCTTCCAAGCATCCACGTGGCCTTCAGCAGAGCAGGAGGAGATAGCCCAGGACTTGTACTTTGCAGTTGAAGTGCCAGACCTAAGAAATGCAAACCTGAGGACGGAAAGGAGGGTGGAGAGAGGGTGGGGTGCCTGGATTGGCCGTCCAGAGCAGCCCCAGCTGCAGCAAGCGGAACTTTGCCGGCTGCCCCACAGGCCTGGTGGCAGTGTCCCCAGCGAGCAGCCGTCCCACATATGAAGGTGCCCACACCCTTAGCCCCTTGCTAAGAGTTTCACTGACCAGAGCTCCCTGAGTCTGGGACTCCACTCAAGGGACTGCTGTCCCCGTTGGTGAAGAAGGCCTGTTGGGGCCAATGTTTCCCTCCACAGGGAAGCGGAGCTATATTTTGTCAGACAGAACTTTGCAAGCCTGAAACAGCTGGTAGTGGCCCCAGATCCAAGATCTGACCTTGCTCCAGAACTGAAGGGCACAGAGAAGGCACAGCTAGAGATGGCAGGTGCCCCTCAAAGCTCTCGGGAGAAGGTACAAAGCGGGACCTCCCAGCAACCTTGGCCTCTAGGCCTCAAAAGCCCTGAGAGGGCTGCATGCAAGCAGACAAAGCTGGAGAAGGATGTGGGAGGCAGGTGGCTAAGAAGACAGGCTGGAAGGGACGTGGAGGCAGGTGGCTAAGAAGACAGGCTGGAAAGGGACGTGGAGGCAGGTGGCTAAGAAGACAGGCTGGAAAGGGATGTGGAGGTAGGTGGCTTTGCTCTAAACAGAATCGTCTCAGTAATGTGACACTGCACATGTATAGGTAGGGCTCACTCATAGGCATAACCCTCTAAAACACACCTTTTATGGAGTGAAATTCACTTAGCCATCTTAAAGCATATACTTCGGCGGCATTTGCTGGATTCACAACGTTGTGCAACCTCTGCTTCTCTAGTTTCAGAACATTTTTGTCCCTCCAGAACAACACCTCATCCCCATTAAGTAATCACTCCTCATTCCTTCCCCATCCTCTGGAAACCACAGGTCTGCTTTCTGTCTCTATGGATTTGTCCGTTTTTGATATTTCATATAAAAGGAATCACGCAGTGTGCGAAAGTTTGTGTCTCACTTCTTTTGGTGGAAGCCACATTTCCAAGCCTCATCCCAGTGGTGGCCCTTGAGTCCCCTGAGTGTATCAGTGTCTCACTTCTGTTCACAGATGCATAATATCCCACCCCAGGGACCGGGCACCGTTTGTTAATCTCTTCACCTGTGGTGGATGCCCAGTCGTCTCCACCTGCCAAGACCAGCTCGGTCAGGGAGACCCTAACCCAGTGGCGCTAGAGGAATTAAAGACACACACACACAGAAATACAGAGGTGTGGAGTGGGAAATCAGGGCTGACAGCCTTCAGAGCTGAGAGCCTTGAACAGAGATTTACCCACATATTTATTGACAGCAAGCCAGTGATAAGCATTGTTTCTATAGATTATAGATTAAAAGTATTCCTTACGGGAAATAAAGGGATGGGCCAGAAATAAAGGGATGGGCTCTGGCTAGTTATCTGCAGCAGGAGCATGTCTTTAAGGCGCAGATTGCTCATGCTGTTGTTTGTGGATTAAGAACGCCTTTAAGCGGTTTTCCGCCCTGGGCGGGCCAGGTGTGCCTTGCCCTCATTTTGGTAAACCCACAACCTTCAGCGTGGGCCTCATGGCCATCACGACCATGTCACAGTGCTGCAGAGATTTTGTTTATGGCCAGTTTTGGGGCCAGTTTATGGCCAGATTTTGGGGGGCCTGTTCCCAACATCCGCCTTCTAGCTGTTACGAAGGACGTAGCTATGAGCGTCTGTGTGCGCGTTTCCGAGGGGACGAGTTTTGTTTCCATGGGGCGTGTGCTTAAGAGGTGAATGCTGAGTCCCACGCTAAGTGTATGCCTAACCTTTTTTAGGAACCACCAAAGTGTTTTCTGCAGCAGCCACACCATTTTACATTCCCACTCCAGATTCTTGCCTTTTTCTACTTAAAAAAACTCCAGGCAGAGGGAACAGAACAGGTAAAGACCAGAGGCCCAGCAGGCGGTGCTTGGCTGGAGCTCACCAGGGGCTGGACCAGAGGACACGAGAAAGACGGGAGTGGAAGCTGATGCCCAGTAGTGGATGGCAATGAGGGCTTGGGTGGCTGGGCCATGTCGCTTATGTAGAGGAAGCGGAGATGCTTGGAAATGCTTTGCAGAGGTGAGAATATGGCTTGTTGGGAGAGTGCTTGTGTGTCTGGAATTACATGAGAAGGCCTGGAGGAGTGACACCAGTGACAAAGCCATTGCAGGATACCCAGGAGGCCACGGGAGTTGTCAGGTGGGACTGCCATGAGAGGGCTGGAGAGAAGAGACGGGCGGAGAACACAGCCTGGGAGCATCTGCTGTCTGGGCAGAGGCGGAAGCAGCCTTCAGGGCGGTGGCTGGGAAGGAGACAGGGCAGAGAGGGTTATCCAGGACTCTGGGGAGAAGAGGCAGGTCCCAAGTTGTTTACCAAGAATTTACATTAAAATAACATAAGCTAGGCTGAGCGTTGTCACACCTGTAATCCCAGCACATTGGGAGGCCAAGGCAGGCGGATCATTTGAGGTGAGGAGTTTGAGACCAGCCTGGCCAACATGGTGAAACCCCGTCTCTACTAAAAATACAAAAAATTATCCAGGTGTGGTGGCGTGTGCCTGTAATCCCAGCTACGCCGGAGGCTGAGGCACGAGACTCACTTGAATCCAGGAGGTGGAGGTTGCAGTAAGCTGAGACCACACCACTGCACTCCAGCCTGGGTGACAGAACAAGACTCCGTCTCAAAAAAAATAAGCTATTGATGGGCTATATATTGTTAAGCTGTAGGGTGTGTTTACAGTGTCCAGTGTAGCATTGTTCGATTAATTTATAGCCTCTTGTGGCAACAGCAAGCAGTTTCCAGAGATGAATACGCAGCTTGAGTAGGCAGGGGGGAATAGGACATGACAGCTGCCTCATCTTAACATCTTGGGCCTGATAATTTAAAAGGACTCACAGTCCTCAGATAAACATGACTTTCTTTTCTCATGAGGAAACAGAGAAGGTGGCTAAAGGGTATCTCTTTCTCTTATGATACCAAACCTATCAGGTTTTTATTTCCCACACCACCCAGTTTTCCAACTCTTTGGACACCAACTGGATGTCCTGGAATTCCATTCAATTCTGAGACTAACCACCTGGGCTGCAGTGCACCGTTCTCCCTCCCAGCATCTGGCTGAGTTCACCATCCTGGGAGTTTTTGGAGCCCCATCATTTAGGATAGACATCCTAAATTATGTCTACATCATGGAGGTTCCATTATGTAGGTGTGGGGCCAAGGGAGAGCTTTTCCCTCAGCCTTACAAGGGTTCGCTGAAAAGTCAACTCACAAAAGGCAGATTAACTGGAGAAAAGACACACAAATTACTGTGTATACAAGGGAGCCTTCAGAAAAATAGCTCATTTTTATGCTTAGGTTCAATAAAGTATGGGCAGCTGTATAGAAATAGGATTGGAGGCTTAGCTGGATCTGATGCTAATGGACTGAGTGGGGAAAGCCAGCCTGGCCTGTGTGTCTGGATTCTCCTTGGCCTCTCTGAGCAGCGCCCTCTCCTTCTGGGTGTGGGTGGGACCCTCTCTGGAATGGGGGTCTTAGGAGCTACAGCCAAGCCAGGTAGGTCAGACCATTTCTTTATGGCCAGTTTGTACACACAGAGGCACAGAGAAAATTAGAGCCCTAATTTTTGGTTGTATGGCTGGCTTTGGGGAAAGGGGTTCTGGTTTCTAGGACCCACTGTGGGGAAGAAGGATTCCCATTTCTATGCCACCTTGAGTGAGAGTGGTACTGAGACATAGAGGGTGGGAGAAGCTCAGACAGAAACTTGCTTCGGAGGCTGCTGCTGGGGCCCTCATTTTGGAGTATGATCTTCTGAGCCCCAACACAGGCACCAAAAATAATGTCCTAAGGCTCACAGTGACTACATGGAACACCTCTTGGCCAAGGGGACCCCAGAGAAACCTGGAAAACAGTTCCCGGCTGCAATGGGAAGGGAGGTTGGATGCCTGGCTATCCCCACTCCCTTTGGAATTTAGGCATTAATGTCAAAACAAGAGATCAGAAGGCTGACAGAACTGACCATGGCAATAAGAGCCCCAGTTACGAACAGGACCCAAGACCATGTCAGATGAGGGTTAAGTCAAGTCACACACCCTGTTAGTCACCCCTGCCCCATGTTTCGGGTGCAGACATCCTCATTGCTGACTCTAGGTTTTAGATAAAGTTTTGCTCCTTTAACCAGCCGCAAACTTAAGACTCTCTGAATCCACCTGTAACCAATAAGGCCTGCTTCCAGATATCCCACGTGTTCGAGCTGAGCCAGTATATATCTCGTCCGCCTGTAACGCCTGTCCCCTAAAGTGCATGAATCCAGACTGTAATCCAGCCACCTCAGGAACACTCAGTCTAGGCTTCTTGGGTTTGTATTTTCTCTGAGCTGTGGTCACCGTATTAGGGGTCCCAATAAATCTCTTTAAAATATTTTACAGAGTTTGGTTTTTCATTAACAGAATAATTGATTAAATTCTTGGCCATCGGTAATCTGTTCCCTCTTCAACTCCTGTCCTGTCTCCCCTCTCGCTTCCTGGAGGTTGGGGTGGATCTGAAAGTCCTCACCTATAAGTCCTGCCTTGGTCTTTCTGGGGAGCAGTCCCTTCCTGAAGCTGCCCGCGGGTCACCAGCTCCGTCCTCTCGTCAGCACACGAAAGACACGCTCATCACTCAAGAGGTTCCAGGGCTCTTAGAAGCTCTGGTGTCAGGAATCTGGGATGAAGACCAAATCTATATTTTGTTATTATCACAATACCATGGCAACGGTCTGCAAACCAGGAAGAGAGCCTCACCAGACGCCAGCCATGCTGGCACCCTGATGCTGGCCTTTCCGCCTCCAGGACTGAGTGAGAAAAATGTGTGTGGGGTGAGCCCTGGTCTGTGGTGTGCTGTTACGGGCGGGACCCCTGTAAGCCCCAAGTCAGCGCTTGCTGCGTCCCTGCTCTCAGAGGCATGTGGCAGTTGCCTTTCCCTGTGGAGGGTTGAGTGAGATTGCCCTTGCACTGACAGCAACTGAAGGACGATTGAAGGCCCTAGATCTCTGGGTGCAGGGCATCTGGTGAAACGACCTGCCACACATGATTGATTTTCAGCCAAAGATCACTTGTAGCTTACCAAATATGCCAGACCAAAAACTAAAACCAAAAGTTGAGAGAGAATCTTCATTTTACAAATGGAGAAATCAGAGCATCCTAATGGTGAGCAACTTGTTTAAAAAAGAAAATCCTGTATGGCTGTGGGTCTGCGGCTGCTGTCAAAGGGCTGCTTTCAGTAACTTGCCAATAACGGTAGAGCTGTTGTGCTTGCTTCCTAGCCAGAGAGCGTGTCAAATAAAATAACCCTAATTTTGGAATTAGGTAGGTTGAGTTCAATTCCTAGCTCCTGAAAAATGATTTTGAACTTAGAAATTGGTTCCAGCAACATTATGAGTCAAGTATGAAGGTAGAATAAAGATGTTTTCTGGCATTCAACCTTCCAAAACATTTACCTGTTTAAACTTATTTTAGAAAGTTACTTGAGGATGTGCTCCAGCAAAATGAAGGAGAAAATAAGGAGGAAGACCTGGGATCCAACAAATAGTGTATTCAACTGAGAAAAGTTGTGGAGGGAAGTCCCAGAAGGAGAGCTGCACACTGGATCTGAGAGAGGAGCACAATGGAGGCTGCACATGGACCTCCTGGCGTAATGGAGCACTGGGGGTGAAGGCAGATAGAAGATAGTTGGGAGACTATGAACGTACATGAGAATGTGTTGTGAGAAAAAAAAAGTCAAAACTATCAGGGTGGGCAAAGGGCAGAGGGAAGCTGTTGATGGAATGAAAAATAACCATCATGCTTTGTTTGGCTCAGTCATAAGCAATATTTACTTAGTCATGAAAATGTAAATACTAACTATGGATTTAACTAAAAATAGAGATATAGTGTGGATGTGGAAGTACGGAAGATGGAGCTAAAATGCCTGTCCAGCAGGAAATAAACAGATAATGTCTAAAATGGATAACTCAAGCAACAAAAATAGAGGCATATGATTTTGTGACAAAACAGTCATGACCAGAAGGAACAGCTTTAACAGGGACAAATAGTTGCTTTTGCAAAAAGAGAATTAGGACATGGCTGGATGGGAGGCAAGTGACTGTCAGCTCCAGGGTCCACATCTGGTCCTGCTTTATTCCACAGTTCAAGTGTATTGTGTAAAGATCGATATTTTAATTAAAGTGTAATAAGGTGAGATGATTAAATAGTAAAAATAAATAAATAAATAAAACAAAGCTGCCCATTTCTGTACCTTGTTGCTGAGCTTCCCACAGCCCCCAGGCCCCACCCCGAGGGCTTCCTGCAGGACAGTGCACATTGCAGCTGCTGCAGCAGGAACTGGATGCACTGGTCGCTCACAAACCACAAAGCAGAACTGGAAGCTAGTGGAGTGGGGGAAATATTTGCAGTAAATATGACACAAAGATTAATAGCTACTTATAGATTTCACATCTATTAAGGTTCATCTGTAAAATCGCTGTAGTCAGGATTTGGAACACAGAGAAACTCACACTCGAAGCAGCACTGAATACACGGGAAAGACACGGTCGCATGTGCAGGGCACACAGGAGCAATGCAGTGGGCATAGGTCACCACGCATGGCTCAGGAGATGCAAGGAAGCCAAGCAGCACTCTGTCCACTCAGATGCCCACCTCTGCACTCGGCAGCCACGGTGAAGAGGGCAGCCTCGGAAGCGATCTGACAAAACCTAGGGGTGAATACAGGAGTTCACACCTTTGACCCACTCTCCCACCAGAAAGTAATGACAGGAGGAATGACGAGGCTCTGGGTGGCAAATGCATAACAGGAGACAATCCAAATATCTAGCAACGAGGCATTAAGTAGATCAAGGCACATCTATTTGTGGCTTATGAGTTACTGGGTGGACGTGGGGTGGACACAGGGAGCCCACTGGGCCACAGCCCCCATCTTCCATTCCCACCACACCCCACAGCTCCCTCCTCACTGGGGTGGACCTTGTACAGTTCTACCATCCAGCAGCTACGTAAGTATCTGCCAGATTAAATTCCACATCCACTGAAGGATGAAGAGAGCAGACAAGACTTTAAGCAGATTTCCCCCTCTAGCCTCTCTGTGAGCTCCATCTGCAGGCGCTGCCTGTAGGGCCTGACATAATCAGGGCCCAGCACACATGGGGTCCAGCACACTCAGGGCCTGGCACACATAGGGTACAGCACACTCAGGGCCTGGCACACACAGGGTCTGGCACACACAGGCCTAGCACACTCAGGGCATGACACACTCAGGGCCTGGCACATACAGGGCACAGCACACTCAGGGCCTGGCACACACACGGTCTGGCACACACAGGCCCAGCACACTCAGGGCCTGGCACACACAGCGTCTGGCACACACAGGGTCCAGCACACATGGTGCCTGCCACACACAGGCCCGGCACACACAGGGTCCAGCACACACGGTGCCTGCCACACACAGGCCCGGCACACACAGGGTCCAGCACACACGGTGCCTGCCACACACAGGTCCGGCACACACAGGGTCCAGCACACACAGGGTCCAGCATACTCAGGGTCCGGCACACTCAGGGCACAGCACACTCAGGGCATGACACACACAGGGCACAGCACACTCAGGGTCTGGCACACTCAGTGCCTGGCACACTGGGGGCACAACACACATAGGGCATGGCACACTTGGGGCCTGGCACACACAGGGCATAGCACACTTGGGGCCTGGCACACAGGCCTGGCACACTCAAGATCTGGCACACTCAGGGGCTCTGGGGCTCCAGGGCTCCAGGATATTAATGCTGGTGCCTGGAGTTCTCAGGGGTGTCTAGGGGCACAGAAGAGGGGCTGGCTGGGCCTCCTGGACAGGGTGAGGGTGGGGCATCACATTCTATTTCGAAAATAAGGAGTGTTTTTAAAAAGCAGTAAAATCCATAAAAGGAAACTCCTCAGAGCCACATCTTGAGGTTTACCTGGACATGACCCCGTTTGCCTCTTTGGAGCTTTCAGGTGCTGGGCCCAAGCCCTCCGTGCGGGCCCCAGAGCAGCAGCTGGGAATTCGGAGGGTGTGGAGGGTATCCTGAGGCAGGGGGATCTGGGCGGGCAGCACAGGGCCTGCGGGAGTGTCGAGCTTCACAGTGGACAAATCCTGCCAGCCTGGCATGTGGCCTCCAGCCTGGGGCCCGACACCTGCTGGAGGATGGAGGGCGGAAGAGGAAGGCCCGCAGTGACATGCGGAATTTTAGACAGGTTTTCCTGGTTTGAGGAAGCAGTCACGTCTGCTCCTGGCGTGGGATCGCTTTGACGGAGAAGCTTGGATGCCGGTGCTTGCAGGCCAGGCTTCCGCCAAGGGCCCTTCAACCCACACTTCAGGCTGTGGCCCCAGGGGCTGTAGGGGGTCAGCCGCCAGGGCCTCTGGTTGACTCAGAGGCTGGTGGCGGCTCCTAGCAGAAGCTCCGACACCTCCACCTTATAAACAAATGGGTCGCAGGGCTGCGGGGCAGCTGTGGGCTGGGCTGGGCTCACACTTGGTCCTACAAGTGAAGCCACTTTGGGGGCCAGCTTCTGGGCCCAAGTCCAGCCACAAAGAGGAGATGAAACTGATGCATTTCTAAATGCTTCAGCTTGGCAGCGATACAAATATCTGGGAAATCTTTGACGTTTACTGAGCACCTACTATGGGCGGAGAACTCAACAAGCACTGTCCAGGCATTCTCCTCAACGATCCTGACCGGCTGCTTCGGGCCCTTGCCCTTGGGACCTTAGGCAGCCGCCCTGCTCCCCCAGAGCACGGAAGAGTTGAGATCAGAACCTGCTCCCCGCCCACCCTCCAAGCCTCGCTCTGCACCCCCATCACAGGGCTGGACATGGGGAACACCTGGGGGCAGCCAGATTTGGGAGGCCAGAGCTGGAGGGGTACCCTGGGCTCTTACCAGCCATGAGAGTCCAGCTCAGAAAAAAGTGGGGAGCCTGGCCAGGTGGCTCTGGGGCCACCATCTTGGGTGACAGCTGCTCAGGGCTCTGGGTTTCCTGCTAGGAGGGAAGGGAGATCAGCCACACACCCATATGCTGGGGCTCTCAAGGTGTCTGCGCTTTCACAGAGACCTCACGTTTTGAGGACGGGTCAAAGTGTGAAATCAGTGACCACCAGCTGGGAGCTTTGGGCATCCTGATGGGCCCACTCTGGGGAAGGGAGGGGTCCACCAGTCTCTGCTGGCCTGGTGTCGGGGTGAGGCACTGCCCCGGGTGTCCCCGCTGCCCCACGGAATGTCTAGGCCCAAGCAGGCAGCTGCACCCGAAGTCTCATTAGTGTCCACAACTGCCAAGAGTGACACGTGTGTCCGCTGTGCCCAGGGTGGAATTCCACAGAGCCACTCCCCAGCAGGCAGCTCTTCAGTGCCACTGGCTCTTATCAGCTCCTGTTACTGCAGCGACTGCACCCGCCTCCTCTCTACGATGCGTAAGAACTGCCTTTCCTGTCACCCCGAGAGGCAGGGTTGTGGGGCAGAAGTGGTGGCTCTGGGGCTGGGCAGGCAGGCTTGAGCCTGGCTTGGGATCAGTCAGCTTGAGCCGGGCTGTGCCACAGGAACAAACGGCCTCCTGCGTCTTGGGCTTCCAGCAACAGCGTGTGCTTCTCACTCACACTACAGGCACGTGACAGTCAGCTGGAGCTCTGCTGCATGGCCTCTCAGTCCTGGGACCCAGGCTGAAGGATGCCTCTCATGGGAGGCTCTGTGGGCTGGAGGATGGCGACATGGTGGAACCACGTGATAGCCCGAGGCATCTGCTCAGCCAGGACATTGGCGAAAGCGTCACCCAAACCTGACATCAAGGGGCCCCAGGGAGAGCAGGAAACACTCCGAGCATGAATCTAGCCAATCTACCCGCTGTGTGTCCTTGAGCAAGTGAGGACCTTCTCCAGACCTCGGTGCCCTCAGCCGAGATGGGCATGGCCATGGCAGGACGACTGGGGTCCGGTCTGTGTGCAGCATTGCCAAGGCCTGGCCCCCGCCTGCTGTCTCTGCGGGGCCCTCTCATTCTGCGGAGGTCTCAGTGATGATTGATAAGCTGAACAGCACATTCGGAGCCCTGATGTGCCCTGCAGATGCAAGGGCTGTCTGTGGTCATCGTGGTTTCTGGAACCCTCTATTTTCCATTTGAATCCCACACAGCCAGCTATGGCTATGGACAAAGAGTGCAAGCTCTGAATCTTCTCCCAGCCTTGGGACCCTCAGGGTCACTCAACTCCCAGTGCCTTACAAGGTGGGCTCCTCTGAGAGTGTGGACGGCCGCTTCACATGGCTGAGATGCTTCCCCTGTGAGACTGCCTGACCTCCCGATGGGCCTCCCGGGGCATGTCCCGCATGCCTCACAGTGGGAAGAAGCATGGAATAATACTGACCTCTTGATCCACGATATATCTGGGGGCACCAAAATTCAGGAGTTTTCTCTCCTCCCCCATGTCAGAGGCAGTAACCTGTCCTGCTCCCCTCTAAGAAGCAGCAGGATGATCCTGAGCTGCTACTGTGAATGTTCACAAGCTGCTTGAAATGACTTCCTACCACTGGATCTGTTGGGGGAGAGCAAGGGGGAGCGAGCCTGAAGCCTCCAGTGTGCAACTCACCCCACCGTGTAACACCTGACTGTGCAACTCACCCCACTGTGTAAGTCACCCCATTGTGTAACTCACCCCACTGTGTAACTCACCCCACTGTAAAAATCACCCCACTGTGTCACTCCATCATTGTGTAACTCACCCCACTGTGCAACTCACCCCACTGTGTAACTCACCCCATCATTGTGTAACTCACCCCATCATTGTGTAACTCACCCCATCATTGTGTAACTCACCCCATCATTGTGCAGCTCACCCCACTGTGTAGCTCACCCCATTGTGTAACACCCCACTGTGCAAATCACCCCACTGTGTAACTCACCCATCATTGTGTAACTCACCCCATCATTGTGTAACTCACCCCATCATTATGTAACTCACCCCATTGTGTAACTCACTCCATCATTGTGTAACTTGCCACTGTGTAACTAACCCCACTGTGTAACTCACCTCACTGTATAACTCACCCCATCATGGTGTAACTCACCCCATTTTGTAACTCACCCCATTATGTAAGTCACCTCATCATTGTGTAACTCACCCCATCATTGTGTAACTCACCTCACTGTGTAACTCACCTCACTGTGTAACTCACCCCACTGTGTAACTCACCCCATCATTGTGTAACTCACCTCACTGTGTAACTCACCTCACTGTGTAACTCACCCCACTGTGTAACTCACCCCATCATTGTGTAATTCGCCACTGTAACTCACCCCATTGTGTAACTCACCTCACTGTGTAACTCACCCCATCATTGTGTAACTCACCCCATTTTGTAACTCACCCCATTATGTAAGTCACCCCATCATTGTGTTAACTCACCCCATCATTGTGTAACTCGCCACTGTGTAACTCACCCCATTGTGTAACTCACCCCATCATTGTGTAACTCACCCCACTGTCTAACTCACCCCACTGTGTAACTCAGAGCTTGGTCGTCCCATCTAGTGTCACTGTCCTAAATGCACTGTCGGGTCACCGAACCTGTGATTAGCCTGGGCTTTACCTACCCAGAAATCCTTCTGAGTGCCATGAGCACCTTTGTAGGCTCAGCTGTGAAGTTTCCAGATTCCATGTGCACTTGCCCCATGAGGGGCCAGGATGCTGCTGGAGTTGTGTTTACCTCAGGTGTGTCATCACTGTAGCTGTTCCAGTCTGTGACATAGCCTTGCAATGTTGGCGTGGATGTGGAAGCATGCAGGGAACAGTTGGCACTGGCATCAAGGCTCCTGGATATGGCCATCCACTCTCGATGGCCCCAGGTCCTTTCAGCCCCTCCGTGTTTATTTCCTAGGGAAACTCTGGTTTGGAACCATAACTCCAAAGAGGAAAGTCACAGAAGCTCAGTGGGATGATCTAACTTGCTTGCCAACAACACACTGCTCTACTAAAATTCTCTTGTAATTTCTACACCCGAGACATGGGCCGAAAATTCAGAAGCCACTGGGACAGCCTGGGAAGAACAAACCTGGCCAGGGACTTTGTCAGTCATCCCAAGTCACAAGCGCTCAGGCGTCCTGGACCAGGGGAGGGTGTCTTGGCTCAGAGCTCACCCTCCTCACTGAGGCACAGCTGGGGCATGCTTGGTGCATCGGAGCTAAGATGCTCTGCATTGTGCTTTTAAGGAGCAGGGATCCTACCAGGGAGGACTCTTAAACAGAACCACAATAAGCAGTGATCTACGGTCAGCCCCTCTACACACAGCAGATGCCGTGGGGCCTGCTGAGCTCAGGAGCAGTGCACCTGCACTCTTGCCTCCCGGTTTGACACAGCTCCAGCCTCTGTGCTCCGTGCTGCACTCCTATCCCACCAGCAACAGCAGCTGACGGCAGGGGAGACGTTTTTTCCACGATAAGGATTTGTTTGAACCAGCCATGAGTTCTTCCAGTAAACGCAATTAGCACATAAAACTGTGCACCGCGTGGTGAAAGGAATTAGGAAGATATGCTGTGTTTACTTTGTGGTTCCAAGAGCTGATATCTTTAAACCTTTGATTTGCCAAGAGCCCAAATCATGGGCAGGAAAGGAGGGTAAACCCGGCCCCATCACTTGCAAGCATCCGATGGATAAACAGCCGCCTGGCATCTCCTCACAGCGCAACTCAGCTGCTGCTCCCGAGCTGTGCTTCCAAGTGCGGGGCTGTTTGTCCTCTGCCCCCAAGTGGAGGCTCCTGCAGAGCACAGCTAGGCCAGGAGCTGGGTGGCTCCATTGATGCTGTCATTGCTGTGCCTCAGTTTCCATCCACAGAAGAGGGGACTGCACAGGGCTCTTGAGCAGAACAAGGTAGTTGTCATGAGACTCTGGGGGCTGCGCCAAATGATGCCAGTCACAGAAGAGGAAGCAGCCTGTGTTACCAGGACTGCATGACCTCCACACCGCTTTCCAGAAGGTTCGTGAATAGCCCACCCCTCATTTACATGTAATTAGGTGGAGGTATAAACAGCCAGCCAGCAATCTGAGGGGGCCCCTTTGCCTGTGGACAGCCCTGCTCTGTCCGTGCAGCAGCCTTTGGCTGTGCCCTGTCGCCCTAATCAATGCTTCTTCCACTGTCTGATTCTGTGTGAATCTCTCCTGATCAACGCCTCCTCCACTGTCGGCTCACGTGTGAATCTCTCCTGTCAACGCCTCCTCCACTGTCAGCTCACGTGTGAATCTCTCCTGTCAACGCCTCCTCCACTGTCAGCTCACGTGTGAATCTCTCCTGATCAACGCCTCCTCCACTGTCAGCTCACGTGTGAATCTCTCCTGTCAACGCCTCCTCCACTGTCGGCTCACGTGTGAATCTCTCCTGTCAACGTCTCCTCCACTGTCGGCTCACGTGTGAATCTCTCCTGTCAACGCCTCCTCCACTGTCGGCTCACGTGTGAATCTCTCCTGTCAACGCCTCCTCCACTGTCGGCTCACGTGTGAATCTCTCCTGTCAACGCCTCCTCCACTGTCGGCTCACGTGTGAGTCTCTCCTGTCAACGCCTCCTCCACTGTCGGCTCACGTGTGAATCTCTCCTGATCAACGTCTCCTCCACTGTCGGCTCACGTGTGAATCTCTCCTGTCAACGCCTCCTCCACTGTCGGCTCACGTGTGAATCTCTCCTGTCAACGCCTCCTCCACTGTCGGCTCACGTGTGAGTCTCTCCTGTCAACGCCTCCTCCACTGTCGGCTCACGTGTGAATCTCTCCTGATCAACGCCTCCTCCACTGTCGGCTCACGTGTGAATCTCTCCTGTCAACGCCTCCTCCACTGTCAGCTCACGTGTGAGTCTCTCCTGTCAACGCCTCCTCCACTGTCGGCTCACGTGTGAATCTCTCCTGATCAACGCCTCCTCCACTGTCAGCTCACGTGTGAATCTCTCCTGATCAACGCCTCCTCCACTGTCAGCTCACGTGTGAATCTCTCCTGATCAACGCCTCCTCCACTGTCAGCTCACGTGTGAATCTCTCCTGATCAACGCCTCCTCCACTGTCGGCTCACGTGTGAATCTCTCCTGTCAACACCTCCTCCACTGTCAGCTCACGTGTGAATCTCTCCTGATCAACGCCTCCTCCACTGTCGGCTCACGTGTGAATCTCTCCTGTCAACACCTCCTCCACTGTCGGCTCACGTGTGAATCTCTCCTGTCAATGCCTCCTCTACTGTCAGCTCACGTGTGAATCTCTCCTGATCAACGCCTCCTCCACTGTCGGCTCACGTGTGAATCTCTCCTGTCAATGCCTCCTCCACTGTCAGCTCACGTGTGAATCTCTCCTGTCAACGCCTCCTCCACTGTCGGCTCACGTGTGAATCTCTCCTGTCAACGCCTCCTCCACTGTCGGCTCACGTGTGAATCTCTCCTGTCAACGCCTCCTCCACTGTCGGCTCACGTGTGAATCTCTCCTGTCAACGCCTCCTCCACTGTCGGCTCATGTGTGAATCTCTCCTGTCAACGCCTCCTCCACTGTCGGCTCACGTGTGAATCTCTCCTGTCAACGCCTCCTCCACTGTCGGCTCACGTGTGAATCTCTCCTGTCAATGCCTCCTCCACTGTCGGCTCACGTGTGAATCTCTCCTGTCAACACCTCCTCCACTGTCGGCTCACATGTGAATTTCTCCTGATCAACGCCTCCTCCACTGTCGGCTCACGTGTGAATCTCTCCTGTCAACGCCTCCTCCACTGTCAGCTCACGTGTGAATCTCTCCTGTCAATGCCTCCTCCACTGTCGGCTCACGTGTGAGTCATCTCCTGATCAACGCCTCCTCCACTGTTGGCTCATGTGTGAATTATCTCCTGATCAACGCTTCTTCCACTGTCGGCATGTGTATGAATCTCTCCTGAGTGAATCTCTCCTGAGTGAAGCCAAGAGCCCTCTTGGATGGAGGAGGTCTGCCTGCCTTCGTTTTGCTCTGCAGACCACTTGCCTTGGTTTAGAAGCTTCCTCTCTTGAGGAAGGTGATTGCCTGCTAAAGCAAAAATTGTCCACACTTTCTGGAGAAATAGAATCCAGAGCAACTACATGTAAAATTTATATTTGGGATAAAATCCAAAATTATTTGACATATGAAGACCAAGAAAAATATTACCAATCTTCAAAAGAAATGACAACTTTTAGTTTCCAATATTGAGATGAAAAGACTGTTGGAGTTACCAGACAAGTACTTTAAAACAACTATTGTAGTGCTCAGTGAAGTAAAGGTATGCTTATGATGAATGAAAATATAAAAAATCTAGGCAGGAAAATATAAAATATTAAACAGAACCAAACGGAATTTTAAAACTAAAAAATACAATATTTGAAATAAAAAGTTCAGGTTTAATAGAGGAAAACAGTAGTAAACTTAAAGAGATTGATAAACACCATATAAATTAAAGAGAGAAAAATGATTTAAAAAGCAGACAGAGATCTACAATAGTTGTCATCTCTTCAAAATGTCTATAAAGTGTTTTTGTAAGCCTCAGTAATCATAATGCAAAATCCTATAATAGATACACTAAAAATAAAAAGCAATGAATTAAAACATACTACCAGAGAAAATCACTTAACCACAAAGGATGACAGTAACAAAGAAAGAGAGGAGGAGAGGAGTTACGAGACAACCAGAAAACAAGCAACACAATGGCAGTAGTAAGTCCTTACTGATAAATAACCTCAATGGGCCGGCTCCACAGCAAAATTGAAGAAACGGTGGAAAGAATCAGCGAAACAGAAGTACAATAAAAATTACCCAATCTGAACAACAGAGAGAAAATAGACTGGAAAAAACATGAACAGAACCTTAGAGACTTCTGGGGCTACAACAAAAGATCTGAATTCGTGTCATCAAAATCTCAGAAGGAGAGGAGAAAGAGGATGGAGCTGGAAAAATAACAAAAATAAAATGACTGAAAACTTAAGAAATTTGGCAAAAGACATAAACCTACAAATGTGAGAGGCTGAAAAAACTCCAAACAGGATACATTCAAAAAAATTCATACCAAGACACATCATAGTCAAACTTCTGGAAAGTAAAGACACAGAGAGAAATGACATTTTACCCACAGGGAAAAGCAATTCAAATGGCAACAGATTTCTCATCAGAAACCGTGGAGGCTAGAAGGAAGTAGCACACAAAACTGCCAACACAAAAGTCTGTATTCAGCAAAAATAATCTTCAGGATTGAAAGGGAAAATTGAGACATTCTTAACTGAAAGAAAACTAAGAACATTTGTCACTGGCAGATCCATCCAAAAAGAATGGCTAAAGGGGCTTCCCTACACAGAAAGAAAATGATCAAAGAGGAAAACTTAGAATATCAGGAAGGAAGAACAAGGTAGCAAAACTATAGATATATATAGTATGCCTTTTTTCTCCTCTCAAATTTTCTAAATTATATTTGATGAAGCAAAAATTAAACCACTGTAGCTCTAAATATTAATATACCTGGAGGAGATACTTATGACAATTATATCATAGATAAGAGATAAAAAAGACATAAAGGGAGGTGAAGTTTCTGTACTTTACTCAAAGTGGTAAAATGATGATACAAGTATACAATGATAAGCTATTTATATAAATGTAATATCTAGAGCAATCATTAAAAAGTAATATAAAGAGATATACTTAAAAACACTATAGACAAATCAAAATGGAGTTATAAAAATTGTTCGAGTAACTCATGGGAAGACAGGAAAGGAAAACAGAGCACTGAAAAACAGAACAAACAGAAAACAAAAAATAAAATGTCAGACTTAGGCCCTAAAATGTCAATAATTACATTAAATGTAAATGGTCTAACTGCATTAATTAAAGACAAACATTTGTAGAATGGATTAAAAACTGTGACCTAACTATGTGTTAGTTACAAGAAACTCACTTCAGACATAACAATATAGATGAGTTGAAAGTTAAAGAATGGAATAAAATTTATCATGTAAACATTAAGCAAAAAAGAAGCAGAAGTGATTATAGTACATCAGATAAAATAGACGACAGAACAAAGAAAATTGCCAGAGACAGACAGGGACATTGTGTAATGATAAAAAGGTCAATCCACCGAAAAGACATAGGAATGAACTCTAGACATGTATGTTCCTAATAGTGATATACAAAGTATGTGAGGCAAAAATTAATAGAACATAAAGGAGAAATAAACAAATCTACAATTATAGTTGGAGACTTCAACATGCTTTTCTCTATAATTGATAAAATAACTAGACAGAAAATCAGCAAGAACACAGAACCCAATAACACCATCAACAAATAGAATCTAATCAACATTTACAGAACACCCACTCAACAACACCAGAATATATGCTGTTTCCAAATGCCAATGGAATGTATACTAAGATAGACCATATCCTGGGCCATAAAACGAATCTCAACAGACTTAAAAAGAATTTTAAACAGAGAATGTGTTCTCTGACCACAATAGAATCAAGTTAGAAATCAATAACAGAAAGATAACAAGAAGATGTCCAGATGCTTGAAAACTAAGCGGTACTATTCTAAAGAATCCATGGGTGACAGAGGAAGTCAAAGAAAATCAATGCACTAAATCGAATGACAATAAAAATATAAATCAAAATTTAAGTGATATACCTAATGCAGTACTGACAGGGAAATTTATAATACTAAATACCTATATTAGCAAAGAGAAAAGTTTCAAATAAATAACCTAAGCTCCCACCTCCAGAGCCTAGAAAAAGAAAAGCAAAATAATATTTTACCCAAAATAGCAGAAGGAAAGAAATAATAAGGATAAGAGCAGAAATCCACAAAGTTGAAAAAAGAACAACAAAAGAGAAAAATCAAGGAAACAAATAACTTTTTCTTTAAAAAGATCAATAAAATAGACAAATCTGTAGCAAGACTGACAAAAAAGAGAGAAGGCATAAATTATCAGTATTAGAAATGAACGGGGGCCATACTAAAGACCCTGCAGACATCAAAGGATATTAAAGGAATACTGCAAGCAATTCTATGTAAATATGACTACTTAGATGAAATTGACCAATTCATTAAAAAAAAAACGACCACAACACATCCAATATGAAATAGATCATTTGAATAGTTTTACAACTATTTAGAAAATTGAATTTGTAATTTAAAAATTGCCAAAAGTGAAATCTCCAGGCCCAGATGGTTTTATTGGAGAATTCTATCAAATGTTTAAAGAATTTATAATTCTACCCAATCTCCTTTAGAAAATAGAAGAGGAAAGAACACTTTCCAATTCATTTTACAAAATTAATATTAATACCAAAACCAGGCAAAGACAATAACAAAAAGAAAACCATAGACCAATGTCCTTTATTAATATAAAAATCCTACTTTTTGTTTTGTTTTGTTTTGTTTTTGTTTTTGTTTTTTGAGACGGAGTCTCACTCTGTTGCCAGGCTGGAGTGCAGTGGTGCATTCTCAGCTCACTGCAACCTCCACCTCCCAGGTTCAAGCGATTCTCCTACCTCAGCCTCCCAAGTAGCTGGGATTACAGGCACCTGCCACCACACCCAGCTAATTTTTGTATTTTTAGTAGAGATGGGGTTTCACCACGTCGGCCAGGCTGTTCTCGAATTCCAGACCTCAAGCGATCTGCCCAAAGTGCTGGGATTACAGGTGTGAGCCACTGCACCTGGCTGAAAAAATGAACATTGATTGATATTATACACCAAAATTAACTCAAAATGAATCATAGCCCTAAATGTAAAACCAAAAACTATAGAACTTCTAGAAAAACGTCTCGAAGCAGGCAAATATTTCTTAGCTATGACACAAAAGACCATAAACCATTAAAGAAAAACTTGGTAAATTTAAAATTTTTGCTTTGGGAAAGATACCATTAAGGGAACAATAAGGCAAATCATAGAATAGAGAAAATATTTGCAATACATATATCTAAACTGGTGTCCAAGATAAATAACTCTTATGCATCAATGAGAAGATGGCAAATGACCCAACACAAGAGTGGGCAAATGATTCAGACAGACATAAAAGATATATGGGTGCTGAATAAGCATATCAGGAAAATGCAAATTAAAACCACAAAGAGACTCCAGTACAAATCCACTAGAAAGGGTGAAATGAAAAAGACTGACCATAGCTGGTATTAGTGAGGATGTGGAGCAACCAGAAAAGCCAGCACGTGGCACGATTTTGGAAAACAGTTTGAAGGTTTCCACCTATCATATGATGCAGCAATTCCCCTTGTAGGTGTTGATCCAGGAGAAGTGGAAAGCCAAAAACTGGAAACCACCTAAATATTCATCAGCAGAAGGTGGATAATCAGAACGCAGCATATGTAATGCAAAAAATTCAAACAAACACACAATGACAGCATATCAGTGGCTCCAAGTGCGGGGCCAAGGGGCCCTAGCTGCAGAGGATCCGCAGAGTCTGGAGGGAGGGCTGGGTCATTCTGTATCTTGGTTGTGGTGGGTCATTGAATTGGACACTCCAAAGGGTTTATTATACATGAATTATACTTCAATAAAGTTGATCTTAAAAACTTAAAAAGAAATTTCTAATCAAATTTTTAGCAAATCACATCTAGCCACATAGTAAAATAATAATACATAAGACCTGTCTGTGTTTATCTTAAGATTGCAAGATTGGTTCAATATTAGAAAATATAGTCATATTAATACATGTTATATAATTTAAAACACTAATTCATCACATCAGAAAGGGAAGTAGGTCAAAAAGAGGAAATCCTTTGGTTTTCATCATTATTGCTGAAAAGGCAATGATATAATTTAACAACCTTACCTGAAAAATAATTACTGATAACCAGAAATAAAAGGAAACTTCCTTAACATGTTTTTGCTTTTTAAAGTCAGTGGAAAATGCACTTGAATGTGTTCTACATGCCAGCTTTTATTCACCCTCCTGGCTGTACATCGAAAGTCATAAATCTCCCTGCTGAAGACAGGCTGCCTCTCCCTGGAGGCTTCCCATGTGTTTTTGCCCAGCACATTTCCACAACCCTTTAGACTTAGAGATAACCAAGAGAGAAGAAAGGTGGGGGAGAAGGAGGAAAGTCTTCTACATTCCTGGGCCCCACCAGGCCAGCAGATCCTCCCGGTGGGAGCAGAAGTGGGGGTGGGGAGGCTCAGAGAGCAGCACCTGCAGGGGCAGGGAGCCCGACAGGACTCCGCCCTGAACCCAGCTGTCCCAGAAACCACCCGGACTTCAGCCAAGCGCAGTCCCCGTAAGGTATTTAATGGCATATCCAATCCACGCAGTACCGAAAGGCTCCCTGGCTTCTTCCTACTGGGACTTGAGAACTTCTTCAGCCACAGAAGCAACTCAGGCTCCCCAAATCTATCAAAGAAGACCACAGGGACGTCTGCATCGTGCACAAATTGAGAGGAGCCTCCTGACCCTGAACGTGAAACACCCGCACCCTCAACCCAAAAACAGGGGGCTTCTCCAGCTCAGGGGTGCAGCAGGAGATCATCTGTATCCACAGGTTGTCTAGAAGCTCTACCAGTGCAGCAAGAGCAATCAACAAATAAACAAAGTGTGCAGTATTTGAAAGAAAGAAAAAGAAACTATCACCACCTGCAGACGACACATCCAAGTGTCTCTTTGTGCCAGGCCCTGTATACATTTTCCAGTCACTCTGTCTCATTCCACACACATTTTGCAGAGAATCGGGACCTGCCCAAGGCTTACGTCTTGCAGATGCTACTCCTGGAATGCAAATGCAGGTCTGGCTGATTCCAGAGTCAGAACTTCAAGCCACAAAACTTTCCCAAACACCCCAAAGGATGGACTCAAAGTTAGTAAAATTAAGAGAGGAAATTACAGTGATGGTGAGTAAAATCAATATAGAAATCCAATAGCATTCCCAGATGCTAGCAATAACCGCCTCGCAAGCAAGAGTGAGGGGGAGCCTGTTCGAAATAACAACCCAGCATCTTAAATACCCAGGACTCGTTAGGCCAAGAAATGAGTACAAAATTTATATTGAAGAAACAACAAATTTTGTAAGGAACTATAGGAAAAAATTGTGTCAGTTGAGAGATGTCAGCATGATACCAAAGGCAGAAACCAGAGATGGGAGGACTGGTAAGTCTGAGAGCATAAAAATATAAAACCCACCATGTACACATTTGCAAAGCAAACAGAAATATAAAACTCCACTAAGGGACATGAAAAAGCATGTGACTAGATGCAGAAACATGCTGAACACTTAGGAGCCCTTTTATTTGTTGAAATATTTTCAACTAAGTGAAAAGATCAGGTAAAGCAGGGAACTGACAATGATACATATACATCTCAAATGCTTCCTTTTAACTTAAAATATGTGAGTCCGAATTGATTTGATTCTTGTGAGAACATCTCTATGAGGTCTGCTCTTTGAATTTGTTTTATCCTGGTGAAAAGAAAAGAAATTTTTAAAATCTTATAATTCATCACTCATGATTTTAAGCTTTATTTCCTTAAATTAAGGCAAGAATTAAAGATGCTGTCATGGTGATCTGAGGGCAGAATCCCTTTGAATGTCATCTTCCTCCAAGTTTTACAGCTTTCTTGCATATATTTGGTTTTGTAGCATTAAAAAACACTTTGCCAGTTTGTCTCCACCAAGCCTTCCTAAGAGCTCTCCCACTCTGCAGTCCTGGCCCATTCCCAAGAGGCAGTGATGCATGCAGAGGGCACCAGCGGGCCTGGCAGCCACCCTTGGCTCTGCTGAGCCTTAGCTGTGGGAGAGGCCACCTGGGCCCCCAGCTCCAGATGTGTGTGGAGGGATGGAGGGGCGCAGGCTGGCCTGGCACATGGGCTATGTGTGGCCAGCCAGAACAGCTGGCACCACACTTGACAGGAAAACTAATATTTGATTCCCTAATTCCTCCCCTAGGAATTTTTCCTAATGGAACTGAGTGCCCACTTCATAGTAGTGGTTATCTCTGCATAAATTTTATTTCCTTCTTTGTGCTTTCCTGTATTTTTCAAATGGTCTGCAATCTACACGGATTACTTTTATAATTAGAAAAAAATTAATTGTAAAAACATTGTTTGAAGTTTAAAGAGTGCCATCTTGGTTACTACTCAAATCTTTATACTGTCCTTATGTTTTTCAGTGTTAACCCAAACTATGGCACCCATCTCCCTAGGACATATCATAGGAAGGCCTGCTTCAGTGAGAATGCACTCGAGATAGGAAATTACCCGTGTTGATAAGCAGGGCCTGCCTATGTTTTTAAATTTCAGGTTCCCTAACAAAAGGAGTAGGATAAAATGCCAGCATGCTGACATTTCAGGACACTGCTGTCCGGCGGGGGGCTGGGCACTGCGCTGCCCACTCTGTTCTGACTCCCACTGTCCTCTGACTCTTCCTGGGTTGTCCTGCCATGGTCCCATGGGGAAGGTGTCACACCCAGTGCCAGTGGATGATGATCAGAGGGGATATGACAGGGCTCTAGGTGGTACCTGGATGGATATTTTTAAAAATAGTTACTAATTTATTTTAGTGTGCTGTAGAAAAAAACAGGCAGCACAATGGACCTGCAATCTCACACAGATGTATTTAAATGTATTTAAATGTAAACATATTTTACATTTAAATGTATTTAATGAGTCTATTGAAGATGCCCTAGGTAGACAATAATTCAGAGCACATGGATATGGCAAAACTTTGAAATCTGCACACAGAAGGGTGCAATTTGGGAAACTGTCATATGAAATCACACTTGGGCTGCACATTACAAACACAGCAGGTCGCATCTGTGTGTTTTCATTGCTTTTAAATATCTTTTAGCAGCGCATTCTATGCAGGCACCTGTTCTGATTTACTTAAGAAGATGGTCTTAACTTCCCTTTGGTGGGTATCGTCATCCTTTTTCTTAGTTGATTTCAGTATTATTGCAATAGGATACACTGAAGTTTTGAATAATTTATTAAACGAATCTTTACTTCCTAGATACAACTATCTTGACTTTTTTCTAAGTACTACACTTTTGAAATAAAATAAAGCCTCACCTCAACAACAGAAGTGGGATCCAGAACATCCCGTGGGTGGGATGTGGGGGCATTCCTGCAAGGTCGAGTGGCCCCTGCTGGGACCCTACCTCTGGCTTAAACTGTGACAGAAAGATTCTGGGTCTTGCGGTTGCCTGGAGCTTCCAGGATTCAGCAAGGATTCCAGAACTGTCCTGGGGAGTAGCTGCCATTTAATTAACCTGACAGAGATTGCTCCTGGAGAAGGCTGTAGACGCAGGACTCCTGCCTTGTTGAAGGATCAGATGTAGCAAGTGAAGAGGGAAGTTGAGGAGGCTGCCAGGCACCCGGTCAGTGGGTGCCGCTTAAGAGAAAGTGTTGGCCAGGCCTGCAGCGGCAAGAACCAGGACATAGGCCTTTGATTTGTTACCTGAAGGGCCTGCTGGGGCTCGGACGCAGGTTGGTGACAGACTCAAACTTGCCATAACCTTTTCCTCAAAGTGTCCTCATTCCAAAAGTCTAGGGGATTAATTCCAAAATAGTTAGATAGCCCCCTTTTATTTCTTTGTGGGTGTTTTTATGATCCTTCCTCTTTCTTTTTCACCTTAAAATCTGACAAGCAGGTGCCTGGGGATGGGGCTGGGGTGATGAAACCTTTTAGCATTGCTTGGGATGAGGCTTGCTGCATGTGAAATCAATGCCAAGATGCGCTTTGAGTAAGGAAACTTCCTGGAATTAACCTTTGAGTTATTTATTTCCATGTCGCTGATAAGGGCTTGAAAGTTCTGTCTGGGTTGCAAACATGGCCCTGATTGCTTATTAACTGTGTGATCTCCTACAGGTCACTGATTCTTCTCAAGCCTCGGTTTCTTTATCTGTAGCTTGAGGCAGTGACACCTGCCTTGTGGGGTCGCTGTGAGACTGAGTGAGGCCTCTCCGCCCATAGGCGCTGCAGCATCCGGCACACTGTGTGCTCAGTAGGCAGGGATTGTCATCCTTCTTGTTACAGCAACCACCACAGTTGTTCCTGGTATTTGCCAGTGTTTTAGTCCATTCTCACACTGCTAAGAAAGACCTAAACGAGACTGGGTAATTTATAAAGAAAAAGAGGTTTAATGGACTCACAGTTCCACATGGCTGGGGAGGCCTCACAATCATGGTGGAAGGCAAAAGAAGAGCAAAGACACATCTCACAGGGCAGCAGGTGACAGAGTGTGTGCAGGGGAACTGCCCTTTATAAAACCATCAGATTTTGTGAGACTTATTCACTATCACAAGAACAGCACAGGAGAAACCCGCCCCTATAATTCAATTACCTCCCACCAGGTCCCTCCCACAACATGTGGAGATTATGGAACCTACAATTCAAGGTGAGATTTGGGTGGGGACATAGCCAAACCCTATCAGCCAGTGAGACTTTGGGACCCACCCTTCCAGGCTGCGGCTCCCTCACTGTCATCTTCACGCACTTCTGCAGTGCCTGAGCTGCAGTCACCGTGGCAACTGGGATTGACCTTTTAAAGTATCTGTTATAACTACAAGCTTAGTGTCAAAATACTATTAACCTGTTTTGCCTTTACAGACTTATTTTTAAAATAGTGTGAATTCAGATGTGTTTGATTAGCAGCTTTTCATTGGAGTTGCCGCCCAGCGCAGCGAGGAGTCTTCTGCAGGCCTCGCTGCCTCTGCACTCCTGTGCCTCCAACGGAGCAGCCATTAGTTGGACCAGGCTGGTCTTATTCTCCAGCTTCCTCATTATTTGGGGGGAGTTCCTCACAGCCTCCTGTTAGTTCTCCTGATTTTGTGTATTCTTATTCTCATGTTGCCCATGTTTGGCCTAAGAGAAGGCGCCTCTTGGCCGGCTTCCTGGAGGACTCTTGCTTTCTTGCATGCCACAGCGGTGACAGCTCCTGCAAGGCCCTCCTGGTAAAGTCATTGGCAGATCCCTGTCTTTGAAAGTGTTCATATTTGGAAGAAAGTGAGTCCAAAGCTGCGAATGTCCATCCTCCTGCCAGAGAGGCAGACAGCTGAGTGCTATTGTTTGGGAATCTGTGAGAACTTTGCTATGGCAAAATCCCTGGCCACCAACAGCAGCCTCCTGAGGAGAGCACCGAGACAGTAAAGGTGCCTGGAGGCAATTTGCATCCATGGACCAAAAAATTTAATTCCCCCCGGACTTTATCAGTGGATGTAGCAATAATTGGCTTCACTAGTGCTGTGTCCGTTGTCAAGTGGAGATCTTCTCTGTTCCTCAACTGTGTAGAGGGGGAAACAAGCGGGAAAGTCATCCACACGGCGCTGGAGACACCACCGGACGCGCAGTGTGCAGAGCCCCAGGGGTGTGGACTCAAGGTCTCTAGGAACTGTGTTCAGGGGAGAGGAGAGGGTGCAGAGGACATGACAGGGAGCCATAGAAACCAGCACACAGGGTGGGGCCAGCGTCCCATCGGAAGTTTCCATTGTAATACGCTCATGATAGTAAAAAAAATGTAAAAGAAATCACCTAGAGTCCCATCACCCAGAGAAACCACAAACCATCCTTGAACATTTTGCCATATTTCCCTTAAGAACTCTTAAATTGTAGTTCAAGGAAAAAAATGGTTGGGCTCATATGTCATATATATAATTTTATATCTTTTAGAATGGAATTATCACAGATTATCATAACTCATGGATGGAATGTTATTAATTCTTGATAAATGTTATTCTCTCTTTCTCATACATTCAGAGAATTTACCACAGCCCCTTAATAACCTCCCTACTAGACATTTGGTTGGTGTACATTTTTCACTAGTACTAATAATGCTATACTACAATGAATATTTTTGGCCATAGTTTTTCTGCATTTTGAATTATTTCCCTTGGATAAATTCCCAGAAATAGAATGTTGGGACAACAAATGCCTTTAAGACTCTTCATAAATATCACCCAGCCAGCCTGACAGCATCCAATGCTTTGAGTTAAATACAATATACTCAATACCAAAACATTTGTATTTTGTTGGAGACTTCTGAGAAGTTTGTTTTTCTCCCTTGAAGAGCTGTACAAACCATGTTGCATAGTGAGTAGTGCGGTGTTTAGGAGGAGGACACTAGGAGCACTGTGGTCTTCCGACACTTATGGGGTACCTGTGTGCACCCAACACATTGTGGTCTTATGATACTTATGGGGCACCTACTGTGTGCACCCAACACACTGGGCGCTGGGAGGGATGAAGAAGAAGAGGCTGAATCCTCAGGGCATGGCGTCTCCTCCTGGCCTAGAGTGAGGGTGACGCCTGGATGGGCATTGTGGAAAAGCCCCTGAGGAGATTCTGAGCAGGACTGGTGGACACAGACGTGGACAAGGTGTCCCAGAGCATCCTGCTCATGATGCAGGAGAAGCTCGAACGCACGCTCAGCCCTGGTGGTGACAGAAGAACAGAGAGGAATAAGAAACGCCTTTAGTTCTGCACCGTTGTTCTGGAAGCTTGGGTCTAATTTTTCAGTTACTTAGTTACTTATGGCTTTGAGGCCGGATAGCTTCGTATATTTTGTTTCCTGAAATGACTCCACAGGTTCTACAGAGCAGGAGAAAACGCTGGACGGGGCCCCTGCCAGATGAGACGGCCTTCCTGCCCCCTCGGTCTGGGAGTCTGTGATCTTCAGGGCCAGCCCCCAGCTGGCGGGCCCCACCTGGAAACTGAGTGTGACTCTGCTGGCGGTCCCAGCCTTGGCAAGGCAGCTCTCATCGCCCTCCAGCCTGCAGTGGTTTTGATAAAGCGGCGTTTCTGCCTTGTTGGAGCCTGGTTAGTGATGACGCATCTTAGTCCAGGCCTCTGGAGTTTGAAATAAGAACCCCAACCCTTGGATGAGCCAGAACTGCCTTGGTTTGCTGGTGTCCGTTCAGAGCATTGAAATTCCTGCTTCACTTTAAAGAAAAATCTGTGCAGTAAGAATCTGTGTTTCTAGACTGCGTGAGAGAACTCTGAACTTTCTGTCACTTATTTTTAGAGATGTCCCAACAATCATTCCCTCTGCTCAGCCTCTGCCTGGGGGAACCCACCTTCCTGTCTCAGGTGAGCCTGACCCCCTCCCCACCCCTTTGCTGCTGCTGGACTTCAGGACAGATTGCAGGCAGCAGCTACAAACCTCAGCTTCTGAAATGTCACTCACTCATCCACTCGCCTGTGCAGTCGTCTCTCTAAACTCCCTATTGGGGCCAGTTCTGCAAGTGTGTCTAGGGCCGCACACACAACGGTGGGCAACGCCCGCACTCACTGGCACGATGGGTCTGGCCCTCCAGGACAGACAGTGGGCCCGTCACTGGGCCCGTCACTTCCAGACATGACCCCTCCTCTTTAGCGAAGCGGGGAATTTGTCAAACACTGGCCCTAGCAGGCATAGCACAGCACCTGGGTTCTAACAATCCGTGAGGGGAGAAAAGGTGCAGGACTCTAACGGCACCACATTTCTTCACGAGGACTTCAAGGTTCTGCACAAGGAGGTGAGTGAATGTCAGACACAAAAAGTACATTTTGCATGGTTTCATGTCCATGACTTTCAAAAACAGGCCACACTTACCTCTGATGGGAGACATCAGGACATTGGTTGCTCTGGTGGGGAGTGGGGAGCAGGTGGTGGGGGTTGCTGAGAAGGGTGTGCAGGAGCATTCCGACGAGAGGTTGTCTCTATTGGGGTGAGGGTTGCATAGGAGAAGCAACTGATCAAAATTGCACAATGAAGATTTGTATATTTCATTATTTGCCTGTTTTACCTCCCAAATCCCTCACTCAGATGCGATGAAATAGGAACACTGGAGACGCAGACAGCTGAACATCGCACACTGTTGCCCAAGACTGGTCTGGCTGCTGGGGCTGCACGCTGGGCCGGGGTCTTGGGTTCTCCAAGTTTATGCCTCTTTTCCAGCCTGAGAATAAACCAATAGAGAAGAGGAGGTCAGGAACTTGGTGACTGTGCCATCCAACGTGGTGAGATGAAGGCAACAGTGCCCATCTTAGAAGGTTGTCCTGAGGATTATGTGAGTTAATTTACAAAGAGCACACAACATGCCCAGGGCTGTGGTTGTTTTGTGAACATCATTAAAGTCTGGTAAACTGTCTTCCACTCAGCTGTGGCTGCAGCACTGGAAACACTGGCTGCCTAAGGTGCTGGAGGTCGGACTGCAGCCTGGGCCCTCTCAGTCCAGATTCCTCAGCTTCACTGGACAGAGAGGCTCACCTTTGGAAACATCACAAAAATCCACTTGTGTTATTTGTGTTGGTTTATTACTAAATGGACATGCGATTTATTTGGCATAGCAACTCTGCCTTTTCCCAAGAGGTTCCCTGCTTGGGGTATTATCTCAGATGGAGGGCTGAGGCTGTCTGGTCCCATCCTGGTGAGTGGTGAGCAAAGAGACATGGTGTCCAAACCACATCACAAGTACTGGAAGAGGGTGTTAAAATCTCTGTCCACATTGGAAATTAACAAAACATATTATTCCCCATAGATAGGTTACAAAGCCTTGGTCCACAAGGTCAGAGACCTTTTTCTGTGAGCCCAGCACTGTCCACAGCCTGAGAGCAGAGAGAACAGAGAATAGGTGCAGCAGCTGTGCCTAAAGAACCTGCCCTGCCTTCTCCTCTAGGGCAATGGGGGTAGGCCCAGGGTGTCCTTTGGCTTTAGCCAAGCTCTACCACGCAGACAGTAAGACAAGATCAGAGCTATGACAACCACCAGGCCCGTGATATGCCCCCAGTCACCCCACAGAGAACCTACTATTAATACCATGTTACTCCCCCTATCAATCCCACATCACCCCATCATCAGTCCTACTAGCTAGAGACCACTAAGCTCAAGGCTCTGTCGCCACCTCTTGCCACGGTCAGTGTCCATGAACAGTGTCTGCAGGGCTGCTCTCTCAGGGCTCTGAAGGGAAGCCGATGGTGGAAACCTGGATGTTGGGAGACATGGCTCATGGCAGTGGGCATCTCCCCATTTCAACCTCACATATTTTTCACATGGGTCAGGAACCACAGAGCATTCCAGCTGTTCATAGACATGGACATGATGTCAGTATTTCCTGCTGACCTTCCTCTGTGGAATGTGAGGGCTCCTACCCTGTGGGCCCCAGTTGGGAGCAGCACTCCTGGTCCATCTGCCAAGCCAACTGCTTTTCCTCCTTCTCACCTCTCTGCAAAGCATACTTTCCTCTCCACAAAAGGGTAGCATAAAAGGAAGGAATGTACCAGCCACATGCCAACTCTCACTCTCCCTGTTTGCAGCATAAACCTTCCGATTTCTTATAATCCTTTCCCATCTAAAGCCAATTGGTACATCTCAAATAGCAATATATGATTCTGAAATTAACAATAGAACCTTATTAGTGCAAAATGAAGCCAAGTTTGCTGTAGGCTGAGATGTTTTGGATCATCTAAGCGAGTTTAGTTATTTTAGCACCACAAAGACATTCTCTAAAAACATGTTCTCCTGGAAGGCAGCACTAGACAAAAAGACTAATGATATCTTGTGCTGTTGGGTAATCTCAGGTGGGCCCTTAACTTTTCCAAATCACAGTCTCTCAGGAGGCTGCAGATTAGTGGGTTCCCGTGGCCTCTTTTGAGCTCTGGCACTAGACAAGGTGGTTTATAATGGGAAGGGGCAAAAAGTGAGCTGTGGAGCCTATAGACTTAGTTTGAATTCTGGTGTTTCAAGTTTCCAGGGGTGTGACCTCAAAGAGCATGTTTAACTTATTCTCAGATACCCTATCTGTGAAGAGGGTATGGCAACTTAAGGGTTAATACAGAGGATTCAAAATAAAATATTTAAATGATAAATTTTTCAATAAATGATATTAGGACAATTAGTTATCCATTTTGCTAAACAAAATTCCTCCTCTCTACTCTTTATCTCATATATTAAAATACACTTCAGAGGCTCAAAGATTTAAATATAGGCTGGGCACAATGGCCCACACCTGTAATCCCAGAACTTTGGGAGACTGAGGCAGGAGGATTGCTTGAGGCCGGGAGTTTGAGACCAGCTTGGGAAACATGGTGAGACCCAGTCTCTACAAAAAAAAGAAATAAAAAATTTTGGGCTGTAGAGAAAAAAAAGAAAAAAATTTAAAATTTCACTGGGCATGGTGGTGCATGCCTGTAGTCCAAGCTACTCAGGAGGCTGAAGTGAGAAGATTACTTGAGCCCAGGATTTTGAGCCTGAGGTGAGCTATGATTGTACCACTGCATTCCAGCTTGAGTGATACAGAAAGACCTGGTCACACACACACATACACACACACACACACACACAAATTAAAATTAAATTTAATAAAAGTTTTTAAAAAAAAAGATTTAAATGTGAAAGAAGAAAGAGGGCACTCCCTCTGTGGTCGCCACTGGCTCTCAGAAGTAGTACGTGAGCAGGAGGCTCTGCTCTGATCCAGGAGCACTGGCATCTATGAAGAAGGAAACCAAGAAAAATTCTTCCTGCTATCTTTCCTTTCAGTAATGCTTATCTTATGAACACTCAACTGAAAAACCACTCCACCTAAAAGTAGGAAAGATGGCAATTCTAAATAGCAAGTATTATCCCAGGGAGACTCCTCAGATATGTGAGGAATCAAGCCATAAATGTACATTTGCTGGACATTATATACCATGTCATCTCTGTGACTACAGATTTTAAGGATAATTTTTACTCACTTAACAATTTCACTGTAACAGTGACTGATAATGTGAAAAATGTGCTTTATACAGTGCTGCTGATGGGTACACAGACAAGTGCTTGCTGCAATTATTTCTAAATCTAGCCAGATCCCGGAGTCATGAAGATATAAGCTCTGTGAGACCAGGGACCATCTCTCTTTCTCACATCATAGGCACTTAATAAATAATCATGGCTGTGAAAAAAAAAAAAAAAAAAAAAAAAAGAAAGAGGGAAAGAAAGAGAAAAGGAGGGCAGGACAAAGAAAAGGAAAAGAAAGACAGAAAGTAATAGAAAGCAAAGGTGCATATTTTTATAATCTTAGAATGAAGAAGACCACTCAGGAAAATCTTAACACCTCTCTGGATAAAAAATTCAGAAGGCACTGCAAAAAACAAAGCTAATAAAATATGTTTACACTTTTAAACTCTTTGTGGGGAAAAAAACATGGTAAATAAAAGAAAAACTGGGGGCTTGGAGTTTTCAATTCACTTACAAAGAGTTGCTTTCCATAACTACAAAGCATGCTTACCAATTAAAAAGTAGAGAACAGGACCCAACTTTTGGTAATGGCAGAATAGCCCCCACTGAACCAACCTTTCCACAGGTAACAGCTATAAGCTTTAGGTAAAATATGGGGGGAAAAACCTGCTTGAAGGCACTGGAGTGTGATAGAAGCAGG
Organism: Pongo pygmaeus; assembly: GCF_028885625.2. Lineage (NCBI taxonomy): Eukaryota > Metazoa > Chordata > Mammalia > Primates > Hominidae > Pongo > Pongo pygmaeus. The sequence continues at coordinate 123,843,595 of NC_072387.2, read as the reverse complement.
CAAACGCTGGAGTTCTTGTGGTGATGGAAATGTCCTATGCTTCAACTGCACTAATGTTTGTGTACTGATTGTGATGTTGCTCTGTAGCTTTGTGAGTTGACATTGGGGGAGGCTGGGTGAAGAGGACACAAGATCTCTGTGTTACTTCTGTGTGTGAATCTACATATACTTCAAAGTAAAGTTTAATTTTTAAAAAGTCAATTTATGGCTAGGCATGGTGGCTCACGCCTGTAATCCCAGCACTTTGAGAGGCTGAGGCTGGCAGATCACAAGGTCAGGAGATCAAGACTATCCTGGCTAACACGGTGAAACCCCATCTCTACTAAAAATACAAAAAATTAGCCGGGTGTGGTGGCAGGCACCTGTAGTCCCAGCTGCTTGGGAGGCTGAGGCAGGAGAATGGCGTGAACCCAGGAGGCAGAGCTTGCAGTGAGCCGAGATCACTCTACTGCACTCCAGCCTGGGCAACAGAGCCAGAATCCATCTCAAAAAAAAAAAAAAAAAAAGTCAATTTATGTAATTTATATGATTAGAAAATAAAGGATTAATTCTAATCATCAACAGATGTATAACAAACATTTGAAAATCAACAACCATTAATGATTAAAGAAAAAACCCAGGAAGCTTGAAATAGAAGGAAATTATCTCATACTGATAAAGAACATTCTTAAAAACCTAGAGTGAACATGAAATATCAGTTTCCTCTTAAGATAGGAAACAAGGCAAGATTGACCATTCTAACCATTTCTTTCCACCATTGTCCTAGAGGGCATGGTTAGTGCAATATGACAAGAAAGAAAGCCAGATAAACAAAAACCTCACAGCAAAGGCTGAAGGTCTGTTTACTTCAGCTCCTTTGGTCTAACACATCATGTCCAGATTTCAAGAAAAAATTACAAGGCATGCCAAAAGGCAAAAAATACTGTCAGAAGACACAAAATGAGCATCAGAACCAGCTCAGATATGGTAGAAATTTAGGAATTATCAGATCAGGAATTTAAAATAACTATGATTAATGTGCTAAGGGCTCTAATAATAGAAAAATGAACAGTATTAAAAAATGAATGGGTAAGATTGAAATGCAAAGAAAGTGTAAAAAGGAAATGCAGGAAATTATAAACACTGTAACAGAAGTGAAGACTGTGTTTAATGGGTTCATCAGTGAGCTGATAAGAAAAGAATCAGCCTGACATGTGGGTCAAAGAAACCTCAAGAGAAATTAAAAAGTATTTTGAACTAAATGAAAATGAAAATGCAACCTATCAAAATTTGTGAGAATCAGTGAAAACAGAGCTTAGAGGGAAATTTACAGCATTGGATGAATATATTGGAAAAGAATAAACATCTAAAGTAAATAACTTAAAATTCCATCTTAAGAAACTAGAAAAAGAAGAGCAAATCAAACTTAAAGTAAGCAGAAAAAAATAATAAAAATCAGAGCAGAAATCAATGAAATTGAAAACAGAAAAACAATAAAGAAAATCAATGAAATCAAAATCTGGTTCTTTAAAAACATTAATAAAATTGATAAACCTTTAGTCAGACTAGTCAAGAAAAAAAAAAGAGAAGACACAAACCCCTAACATCAGAAATGATAGAGGGACATCACTATAGATTCCGTGGACATTAAAAGGATAATACATGAATATAATGAACAACTCTATGCCCAGAAATTTGATACCTAGATGAAACTGACTAGTTACTTGAAAGACACAATCTACCAAAACTCACACAAGGAGAAGTAGATTATCTTAAAAGACATATTTATTATAGAAATTGGATTGATAACTGATAATCTTCCCAAAGACAAAACACCAAGACCAGAAGGGCTTACTGGTGAATTCTACCAAACATTTGAGGAAGAAATTATACGAGTTTTCTACCATCTGCTCCAGAAAACAGAACAGAGAGAATACTTCCTAATTCATTCTATAAGGCCAGCATTATCCTAATATCAAAATCAAAGACAGTACAAGAAAGGGAAACTAAGGACCAATATCTCTCATGAACGTAGATGCAACAGTTCTCAACAAAATATTAGCAAATTAAATTCAACAATGTGTAAAAAGAATTCTGCACCATGATCAAATGGGCTTTATTCCACTTACGCAAGGCTGGTTCAACATTCAAAATTAGTAGTGAAATTAATCTCATCAACAGGCTAAAGAAGAAAAATCATATGATCATATCAGTAGATGGATAAAAAACATTTGACAAAAATCCAACACCCATTCATGATACAGACTTTCAAAAAACTAGGAATAGAGAACTCCCTCAATTTGACAAAGAACATCTACAAAAACCTACAGTTAATGTCATACTTAATGGTGAGAAACTAGACACTTTTCCCCAAGATTAGGAAAGGGCAGAGATGTTTCTTTTCACTTGCTCCTATTCAACATCATATTAAAATGCAATAAGACAAGAAAAGTAAATAAAATGTATACAGATTAGGATAGAACACATAAAATTTTCTTCATTTGCAGATGACATGATTGTTCGGATAGAAAATGCCCAAGAATCAACAATTTTAAAACCCCTCCTTAAACTAATAAATGACTATAAGAAGATTTCAGGATCCAAGGACTATAAATAAAATATCAATTGCTTTCCAATATACCAGCAATGAACAACTGAAATTTAAAATTTAAAAAATACCATTTACATTAGCCCCAAGTTAAAAAAAGAAAAATATGTAGGTGCAATCTAACAAAATATGTATAAGATCTATATAAGGAAAACCACAAAACTTTAATGAAATAAACTTTTAAAATCCAAGAAAATGGAGAACTATTCCATGTTCATGGATAGGAAGACTCAGTATTGTCAAGATGCCAGTTCTTCCCAACTTGCTATGGAGTCAATATATTCCATTCAAAATTCCAGCAAGTTATTTTGTGAATACCAGGAAACTGATTTTAAAGTTTATGTAGAAAGGCAAAAGACCCAGAATAGCCAACACAATACTGAAGAAAAACAAAGTCACAGAACTGATACTACCTGACTTCAAGACTTACTATACAGCTATGGTAATCAAGACTATGTGGTGCTGTTGAAATAATAGACAAATGGATCATTGGAGCAGAATAGAAAGTCCAGAAAAAGACCCACACAAATATAGTCAACTGATGTTTGAAAAGAAACGAAGACAATTCAAAAGAGAAATGATAGTCTTTTCAACAAATGGTGCTGGAACAATTGGATATCCACATGCAAAGTTTAAAAAGTGAAATTAGATACTGATTCTACACTTTTCACTAAAAATTTATTCAAAATGGATCATAGATCTAAATGTAAAATGCAAAACTATAAAACCCCTAGAAGATAACATAGGAGAAAATCTAGATGACCTTGGGTATGGCAATGACTTTTTAGATACAACACCAAAGGCATGATCCTGTTGATGACAAAACTAAACTCTGCAAAATATTTTAAAAGGATTATTCTGAGCCAGTGTGAGTGACCATGGCCTGGGGAACAGTCTTAAGAGGTCCTGAGAAAGTGTGTCTGAGGTGGTCAGGTTACAGTTTGGTTTTATACATTTTAGGGAGACAGAAGTTATAAGCAAAGACATAAATCAATACACAGAAGGTATATATTGATTGATCTCAGAAAGGTGAGACATTGTGAAGCAGGGGCTTATAGGTCATAAGTGAATTCAAAGATTTTCTGTTTGGCAATTGGTTGAAAGAGTTAAGCTTTGTCTAAAGACTTGAAGTCAGTAGAAAGAAATGCTCGAGTTAAGATAAGAGGGGTTGTGGAAGCCAAGGTTCTTGTTACGTAGATGAAGCCTCCAGATAGCAGGCTTCAGAGAGAATGGATGGTAAAGGTCCCTTTTTGGACCTTGAAAGTTGTCAGAGTCTCAATTAATCTCTCCTAGATCTGGGGAAGGCCTGGCTGTATTAATGGAGATTCTCTACGGATGTGAATTTCCCCTACAAAAGGTGGCTTTGCAGGGCCATTTACAAATATGTCAAAGAAATATACCATGGGATAAAATATTTTCATTTTCTTCAGGGTTTGCTATCTGTCTTGTGATGCTATGCCAGAGTCAGTTGGAATTTGGTATCTTACTGCCACAGAGTCTTTGTCAGTCTCATGATCTCTATTTTAATGTAAATGTTGGTTAGCTGTGCCTAAACCCCAACAGGGAGGGGTTATAATGAGGTGTGTCTGACCTCTCTTCCCATCATGGCCTGGAATTTAGTTTTTCAGGTTTCTCTGGGATCCTATTGGCCAAGAGGGGGTCTGTTCAGTCAGTTGGGGGGCTTAGGATTTTATTTTTGGTTTACAATCCATAAAAGAAAGAATTGATAAGCTGGACTCCATCAAAATTAAAAACTGCTCTGTTAAAGACATTGCTGAGAGAATGAAAGGACAAGCCACAGACTAGAAGCAAATATTTACAAAACACATACCTGATAAAGGAATGGAACTTAAAATGTACAAAAGACTCTTAAAATTTGACAGTAGGAAAAAACAACCCAGTTAAAAAGTGGGCCAAAGATCTGAACAGACACTTCACCAAAGAAAATATACAGATGGCAATTATGCCCATGAAAAGATGCTGCACTTCATATGTCATTTGAGAATTACAAATTAAAACAGCAATGAGGCCAGGCCTATGGCTCACTCTTGTAATACCAGTGCTTCAGGAGGCCAAGGCAGGAGATTGCTTGAGGCAATGAACTCAAGACCAGCCTTGGCAACATAGCGAGACACCATCTACCAAAAAATTTAAAAATTAGCTGGGCATGGTGGCATGCACCTGTGGTCCTGGCTACTCAGGAGGCTGAGGTGGGAGGATCACTTGAGCCCAGGAGATTGGGCCTGTGGTTAGCCATGATCATGCCACTACACTTCAACCTGAATGACACAGCAAGACTCCATCTCAAACAAACACAAACAAACACCACAATGAGCTACTACTACACACCTATTAGAATGGCTAAAGTATAAAATATGAACACCAAATGCTAGGAAAGATTAGGAGCTCTGAAACTCTTGTTCATTGCTGGTGGGAGTGCAAAATGTTGCAACTGCTTTGGAAAACATTTGGCAGTTTCTTATAAAACTAAGCAACCTTTACCACATATATATAATGAAAACAAACCAAACTGTCTTCTCCTACTATACTGTCAACACAGAACACTTCTGGTCCTCAAAATGTGGAGGGGCTTTCTCCACAAACCTGTAATTGCCTGACGGGTTCTTCCTGCCTGCCATACAGACAAAATCAATTCATGAGACCATGGCATTGTAGTAAAGAAAAGAGTTTAATTGATGTGAGGCCGGCCCACATGGGAGAACTGGAGCTATCCCTTAAATCAGTCTCTCCAAAGGCTTAGAGGCCAGGGTTTTTATGGACAATTAGGTGGACAGGAGGCTATGGAATGGGTGCTGCTAAGTGGTTGGGGATGAAATCACAGGAGTGTGGAAAACAGTCCTCATGTGCTGAGTCAGCCTCTGGGTGGGGCCACAGGACCAGCCTAGTCATGAGACAGGAGTCCAGGTGGGGTCAATCTAAAAACATCTCAAAAACCAATCTTAGGTTCTACAGTAACGATGTTATCTATAGCAGTGGTCTCCAAACTTTTTGGCACCAGAGACAGGTTTTGCGGAAGACACTTTTTCCACAGACCGGGGGGTGTGGGAGAAGGTGTTGGGATGAAACTATTCCACCTCAGATCATCAGGCACTGGATTCTCATAAGGAGCTCACAACCCTAGATCCTTCTCATGTGCAGTCCACAATAGGGTTTGCACTCCTATGAGAATCTAATGACACCGCTGATCTGACAGGAGGCAGGGCTCAGGCGGTAATTCTTGCTCACCTGCCTCTCACCTCCTGCTGTGCCTCCTGGTTTTTAACAGGCCATGGACTAGTACCTGTTGGGGACCCCGATCTATAGAAGCAATTGGTAAAGACACAAGTCTTGTGACCTCTGCTCACATGACCTGAGCAGTAAGGGGTTATAGAAAGCATGCCTACATCTCAACAGATTTCAGTTCCTCCCATAATCCTATTCTTCTAGCCTTTCAATAGTCTTACAAAGGCAGTTTTCAGTCCTTGAGCAAGGAGGGAGTTAGTTTTAGGGAGGGACTATTATCCTTGCTTTCAAGTTGAACTATAATTCCTCCTGAAGTTAGCTTGGCCTACACCCAGAAATGACCAAGGACAGCTTGGAGGTCAGAAGCAAGATGGAGTCAACAATGTTAGATTTCTCTTACTGTCACAATTTTGCAACAGTGGTTTCACACCAAGCAATTCTTCAGCGCACACCAACAGAGTGCCCCATAATTCAATTTAATTCTGACACTAACTGAAGTTAGCACAGATGCCACAGGCTGAGGTATCTGCCTCACAAGATGGCCCTTATTTCCAATGCCAATTGCAAGTCCCAGGTCATTTTACCTGTGCTTCCAACCTTCTGGCTATCAACGGGGGGTTCTCGTGGCCCTCCTTGTGTTAGATTACTTGCTAGAATGGCTCACAGAACTCAGGGAAACACTTTACTTATGTTCACTCACGCATGATAAAAGGATGTAAATGAATAGCCAGTTAGAAGAGATGCACCGGGAGAGGCGCATGGGAAGGGGTGAAGAGCTTCCACACTCTCTGTGGGCACCACTCCAGGCACCTCCATGTACTCACCAACCAGAAGCTATCTGAATTCTGTCTTTTTGGGTTTTTATGGAGGCTATCATGTAGGCATGATTTGTTAAATCACTGTCCATTGGCGATCAACTTGACCTTCAGCCTTCTCCCCTCCCTAGAGGTTGGGGATGGGACCACAAGTGCCAACCCTCTATGCACATGGCTGGTTCCTCTGGTGACCTGCTCCATCCTGAGGCTGTCCAGGCATCCCCAGCCCCCAGTCATCTCATTAGCACACAAAAGACGTTTGTCATTCCACAGATTCCAAGGCTTTAGGAGCTGTGTGTCTGGGAAATGTGAAAAGGACCAAATGTACATCACAAGATCATGCTATACAACCCAGAAATCATGCTCCAAGAGATTACCCAAATGAGTTCAAAACCACACAAAAATGTGCACACAAATGTTTATAGCAGCTTTATTCATAATTGCCAAACTTGGAAGCAACCAGATGACCTTTCATGGGTGAATGGATAAGCAAACTGGTTCACCCAGACAATGGAATACTAGCCAGTGACAAAACAAAATGCGCTGCCAAGCCCAGAAAAGACATGAAGGAACTGTAGCTGTGTTTGCTAAGTGAAAGGAGCCAATCCAAAATGGCTGCACACTCTGTGATTCCAACCATATGATATTTTGGGAAAAGCAAAACTATGGAGACAGTAAGAGAGGAGTGGTTGCCAGGGGTGAGGGAGGAGGGAGGGGTGAATTGGGAGCACAGATGAGTTTAAAGCAGTGAGGCAGCTGCAATGCTAGAGTGGTGGACACAGCCATGACATATCCATCCAGTACACACAGTGGGTGTAGTGCAGACCATGGAGTTTGTATGACAGTAATGTCTCAGTGTAGCTTCACCTATTGTAACAAATGGGTCACACTCATGCAAGCTGTCATGTGTTTATTATTATTGTTTTAGAGACAGGGTCTCACTCTGTCACCCAGGCTGGAGTGCAGTGGTGTGATCTCAGCTCGCTGCAGCCTCGACCTCCCGGGCTCAAGCAATCAACCTCCCAAGTAGCTGGGAGTACAGGCACGCACTACGCCAGCTAATTTTTTTTTTTTTTTTTTGTAGAGATGGGGTCTCACTTTGTTGCCCAGGCTGGTCTCAAACTCCTGGCCTCCAGTCATCCTCCCACCTCAGCCTCCCAAAGTGTTGGGATTATAGGTGTGAGCCATCAAGCCCAGCCTGCAAGGTCTTAGGGAAAACTGTGGTGGTGGGGAGGGAACACATGGGGACACTGTACTTACTGCTCAATTTTTCTGTTACCAACCTAAAGGAAGAAACTGAGGCAAAACTAATGTGATTTATTTGCACTGAGCTGAGGATGGCTTTCCCCAACGTATGCCCAGCTTGCCTTGGGGAGTGCCCTCTGGGCCCTTTGTTGCAAGCAGGTTTTCAAAGGCAAAAAGGGGGCTCAGGGACTGGCCTGACACCAAGTTGTTCATCAGGAATTCTTACCAGGAGCAAGTGTGTCGGTGACAGGACGGTGGCCAGGCCCGCCTTTCCCCTCGTGATGGTCATCGTCCTCGAAATACCAGGAGGCAGCAGGACACCCCAGGGTCTAGGTTCAGTCTTTGGAGATGCAGTCCGAGGTTCTGTCTGCAGAGCCTCCATTCATGCAGACCAACATGGAACAGGACTCACGGGGGCACACGTCTCCGCCTTCCCATCAACCAGATTCATGTGTGAATTCCCACCCGGCCCTGAGTCACACCCAGTTTAGTGCTTTCCCTGGAGGAACACCTGCCGTCCTCACAGCAGGGATCTCCAAGGATGGCCCAAGCATTAGCTTCCCAGTGATACTGCTCGTTCCTGCTCGGAAACTCCTTTTCCACGGTGGTGAGATATTGAACTTGACTCATGGAATAGAAGCTCCCCGGGATGCCACCACCGTGTGAAATAGCAGGGTCCAATGTTTCTAATGCCAGGGTCCAAAGAAGCCCTCTGTTGCCACCAGATACATTTTGAACCCAGTTCATTCAGAAACCATGGTTGGTGGTCATCATCTACTTGTGTTCTGAGAAACCACAAAGTTCAACTTCAGCTCTTCAGTTATGGTCTTCTCATATTATTTTAGAATGTGAAATTTATCCCTCCTTTTATGTCGTGAACACAGCCTGCTCCGTATGATGCCCAACTCTCCTGTGACCCCTGGGCTTTCCTCGTGTCTAACGTTCTGGTTTTCTCCTTCCTTGAGGTCCCTGTGGCCTCTTCAAGGTCCTGCCTTCCTCCCATTTATTCTTTGTGGTTCTGTACAGACTGATGCATTTATTTTGCCTTTCCTAACTAAATATTCCTCACTCCATTCTTGATAGAGGGGAGAAGGGAGGGCAAAGAAGTTAAATTTACTTCAGGGCATCAAAATGAATGTCTACTTAATAACTTTGTAAAATGTAAAGTGATATATATAATTGTAAAGTAGTGTTAATTTTACCTAATAATTACAGTTAAAAAACATATCATTGGTTTACAGAAGTAACACTGCTTAGTGATGAGCTACACATCATCACCCATGCTGTGGGCATGGGTTATGGGGTCCAGCATGCAGCATTTTGGGGTTCATTTGCAGCTGTTCCAAGAGATGAACCCGCAGCTCAAGGGGGAGTGGGAAGTGGCTGCAGTCTCTTTTTTTTTTTTTTTTTGAAACGGAGTCTTGTTCTGTTGCCCAGTCTGGAGTACAGTGGCACCATCTCGGCTCACTGCAACCTCTGCCTCCTGGGTTCAAGCAGTTCTCCTGCCTCAGCCTCCCAAGTAGCTGGGACGACAGGCACCTGCCACCATGCCCGGCTAATTTTTGTATTTTTAGTAGAGACGGGGTTTCACCATATTGGTCAGGCTGGTCTTCAACTCCTGACCTTGTGATCTGCCCGCCTTGGCCTCCCAAAGTGCTGGGATTACAGGCATGAACCACTGCGTGCAGCCAGCGGTCTCGTTTTAATGTCTCCCAGGGCCTGATATTTTTAAAGGGCTCAAATTCCTCAGATAAGAAAAACTTATATTGAAGCAAAGACTGCTTCTGAGTAAGAACAACAGAAGCAACCCCAGCGCCTGGAATATTGGGGTTCTAAAAAGCGACTTCTTACATGAACTTTTAGGTTTTATTATTTTATTGTCTATGGTTGGTAGCATTTAATGATTAATCTGAACGTGACTTTGAAACATACACTATGGCACAAAAACAGAATTCCAATTCCAATCAATGATGGGAAGAGAATGTGTGGCCTGGGAAGACCTGGACCTTGTCTGCTTTGGAGTTATGTCTTCACCTCTAACCCTCCTGGCATACATTTGTGTAACTTGCAAGCTTGGAAGAACACATGTGCCTGATGTCCACACCCCATCCCCTGGAATCTGTGGATTGCTTGCTTACACCGCACCAGGGACTCTGCATAGTGAGCTCGGTGATGAATCTTGAGATGGGAGATGCTCCTGATGACCTGGTGGGGCCCAGGTAACCTGCAGGGTCCTCTTAAGGACGGAAAGGCTTGAGGCAGAGACTGGACACTGCTGTGCTGTGGCTGTGAGGATGCGTTAAGGGGCAGGAACCAAGGGAGGCAGAGATGGGACTCCCCCAGTGCCTCCCGACAGAGCCTAGCGGGCAACGCTGCCATTTCAGAACTGTAAAACGACAGATTTGTGTTGTTTTAAGTCAATAATAACAACAACAACAAAGTCAGGCTAATTCTTTCTTTCATTCAATAAATATTGAATGTGGACCATGTGCCCACGATGCTGGGAGTGAGGACACGGCTGTGGAGGACATTGCCGGGCACCTGCACTTGGGCAATGCAGCTCACAGCTGCACCAAGACTCACAGAGCCTCCTGCAGAAGCAGCAGAGGACTTCGCGGGCAGGGGCCAGGGGCGGGTGGGTGGAGAGAGCAGCAGGCGCGGACCGGGCCCTGGGATGGCCAGGTAGCAGGGAGCAGGCAGACCCTCCCTAAGAAACCCAGCACCCCGCTGTCCTCCCGGCTGCTGGCGCCCCCGCGCGCTGTCCCCCACCACCGCCCACCATCAGGCGCCCTGCTGGTCACGAGGCCTCTGCGGCCGCCTCAGTGCATGAGGGTTCCGTGAAGAGGGGTCGCGTGCCCCTCAGCCGGCATTCCCGGGGCTCGGGACCCCGGACCTCCCAGAGGAATCACCCTCCTATGCCAGAGCCTGGCCTCAAGGGAGACGCTGGCGTGAATCTACCCCGGCCCGCCTGGGAGGGGATGGGGCTCCGAGCCTGGTCTGGGCTGTCCACCTGGGCGTAAGCCTCACAGCCACTGCCAGGGGAGGGCCAACCTGGCCAGAGGCCCCGCCGTGGGCTGTGGAGCCAGCGCCTCCACAGCCCCGTCCATGCGGGGCAGGCCTGGTGTTCCCTGGCCACGGCCCGGTTGCCCATACAGCCGGTGCTGGAGCCTCGCGAGGAGGGGGTCGGGGACAACCGCATCCGTCCCAGTTCCCGCGAGGGCAAGGCGGGGCGCTGTCCAGGAAGAAACCCTGTGGAGGGAGGGGAGCGAACCTCAACGTTTCTTCCTTCCACTCTTGCAGGAAAATTTGGGGGAAATGTTATTAAGGCAGAAAGAGTGACCCTGTTCCTTTTTTGGTAACTCCATTCACTCCACTTCAACCATAAGAATCCCAACCAGGAAACTTACCAAGCATCACAAACCACCTCGAAAAGCAACACCACACAGCCTACACGCGAGGCCACTGAGGGGACGCACGCAGGGCCCCTGAGTGACGTGGGGATGCACGTGGGGGCGCTGAGGGACGTGGGGTTGCTGAGGGATGCATGCGGGGCCTCTGAGGGGACGTACGCGGGACTCGAGTGACGTGAGGACGCACGTAGGGCCCCTTAGTGACGTGGGGACGCACGACGGGGCACTGAGGGGACGCATGCGGGGACGCTGGGGGACGTGGGGGCGCTGAGGGACGTGGGGGCGCTGAGGGACACATGCAGGGGCGCTGAGGGACGGGGAGGGCGCCAAGGGACGTGGGGGCGCCGAGGGATGTGGGGGTGCTGAGGGACGTGCGGGGCGCTGAGGGACGAGGGGGCGCTGAGGGATGTGGGGGCACCGAGGGACGTGGGGGTTGCTGAGGGGACGCCCGCGCGGGGTGCTGAGGGGAGGCACATGGGGGGCGCTGAGGGACGTGGGAGTGTTGAGGTAACGCAGGCGGGGGACGCTGAGGGGACTCATGCGGCGGGTGCTGAGGAACGTGGGGGCGCTGAGGGGATGCATGCGCGGGGCAGTGAGGGACATGGGGACGCTGAGGTAGCGCACGCGGGCCACCATCGGCCAAGGATGAGACCATTAGAACATCTGCAATGGGTTGAAACGCCTCAAATGCAGTAAGATCCAGGAGTAATAACGATACTAAAAATAGCAACAATGACCTAAGTCACCTTTGGACATGCGGAAAACCAACTGTACCTCAGGATGACCAAATAGTTGATGAGGAAAAATCCCTCTTCAGAAAAGTATTACAGCTCACAGGTGAAGAAAGAAGACACAAAATCGGAGCATCTTCTCTCCGAAGCCCCACAATGGAATCAAGGGTGCAGGGAGATGGCCAGGCCTGCGGCACCCGAGAGAGGCCGTCTGACCCGGGTCCTCTGTGCGGGCAGAGAGTACTCCAGTGTTGTGTTCCCTCCAAAACTGGCCGCGAATCGCAGATGATGATGCCAGGATCTGCGCCCTTGCAGGAGAGACAGGGGTGTGGGGAGGATGCCGGCAGCCCAGGGCAGAGTCCAGACCTGGGGACACCGCAGGACAAGAGACAAGTCACGAGAGGAAGAAGCGGATCGAGCCAAGGATTTTTTCCTGGTTGGAAAAAACAAAGTCTTAAAAATCCTGTGGGATGCCAGGGAGTCCTGGGCGCTGATATCTGGCGGCATTAAGGAGTCACCATCAATTATTTCAGGTATAAATACAGAACTGGGGTTGGGTGGGGTGTTTGGTTCTTATCTTTGAGAATACTTTCTGAAGTGTTTATGGATAAAATAATATGATGTCTGGAACTGTTTTAAAATAGCCCAGTGAGGAAGCGGGTGGGGTGCTGGCCTTGGCAGGAACACGGGGCCATTGTGCTGGTCTCCCCACGTTGTATTGGAACTCACTATAAACAGCACCAGCAAGAGACGGCAGCCTGCCCTGTGCCTGCCCTGAGGTCACTCTCACTGTGAACTTGGCTCCCTCCAGCCCAGCTCTCACAGGGTCACAGGTGGCTTCAGCCAGTGTCCTGTGCAGGCTTCTTCCTGAAGGAACACAGAGTCCTGAGAGTGGGATTTCCTGCGGTGATTCTTTGGTCTCAGAGGCCCAAGGGACACGGGTGTTTGAGAATCTTCTCCATTTCCATCTGTATGATCTTTGCCTTCATTCTCCTCTCCTATTAAATAGAGGCCATCAGCACACTTAGACATGCCTGCCAGCTTTAAGAGTTTAGGGCTAAACAAATGAAGCACACAGTGCACTTCAAAGACTTTGAGAGGAAGGCTCAGTGTGCACAGAGGCCCTGGGAACCCTGAGCTTCCCCAGGATGCCCATCCTGAGCCCTTGGGGGGCATCTAACCCACTCAAACTCCAAACACTAGTCCCTCCACCATCACAAGGAAAGACAGGCGTGGTCCCCCACCCATCAGCGGTGTTGCTGAATCTGGCAGCCACCGTGTTTGTCAGACCTGCCTGCCTTGTTCAGCAGGGAAACCACTTGCTATGATGAATGGAGCTGCATGCGAAACTTAGATAAGCAGGCAGGTCGAAAACACCTCCCGTGCCAGCATTCCAGTTTTCTTGCTTGGCCCAAGAACCTGGTTTCATTTTGGAAAGGTGGAGGGAGTGTGGGGCGACCTTGTTGCCATTTTCAGGCATGGCTGGGCTCTCACACAGTCACTCTTAGAACAGACATGTCCCTGCCTGGAGGCCAGGCCCTCTTGGGTTCTGGGAACCAAGCCCAAAAATGTCAAACAAGTGGCAAAACCTTTAGGGTAATTTTCCTCTAACTCAAAAAACACCCGGCCGCTTCTCCTCCGCAGATGTTAAAGGTCCTTTTATTAGCATTGTCCTATTGTGTTTTTTTCATCTCTCAGACACAGACACAGGAAGCATCAACTCAGAGGCTTCGGCCAGGATGTGAGCCTGACTTTCGCAGCCCCAACTGGCAGGCTGACCTCATTTGAACTCCCTGGCGGTGGCATCCTGGAGACACCCACATAGCTGAGCTGGCACCGTAGGGTGAGGGCACCAGGGCCATGGGGACCCTGGTTGCTTGCCTCAGAAGCGGCCAGCAAGGGAGGCACAACATGGGGCTGTTGAGTGAATGTGTGAGAGGCTGCGGGTCCCCACAGTCCAGCCACCAGCGGCCTCACAGCATCGTAGGAGTCTGAGGTCCAAGACACCGGACTCACATCTCAACCCTGCCCTGTGCTGCTCAGAGCCAAGTCTAAGCTGCTGTGACAAAGAGGCCCCCACATGCAGCGGCTGCCACAGAACATGGTCATCTGTTTTTCATGCACACTGTAGCCCTGGTCATTCCAGCCAGAGCCCCCAGGTTTTGTTGCTCTTCCAGGGCACATTCTGGGCTGTGTGATGGAGGCTGGGCTGTGGGCTCCTCTGAGGAGGTAGAGGGATGCACACCAGGGCCCCCGTGTTGAGGCTTGGCTCCCGCCCCATCACCTCTACTCTGGTGAGGACACTTCCTGCAAAGGCAGCTGGATGCTCCTGCCTGGAGCTGCCCCTGGACCACAGAGCATCCAGGAGATGAATGCACTTCCAGCCCCGCCACCCTGGGGAGATGTACAGCTGAGGTGGCAGCTTCGGAGCAAGCAGGGCAGAGATGCTTCCCCCTGAGGTCCCTCCCAGCCCTGCTGCCCTGTCACTCAAGGTATGGGTTGGTTGTGTTCCCCAAAAATACATGTTAAAATCTGAGTTTCCAGCACCTCAGAATATGACATCATTTGGAAATAACGTCATTGCAGATCTAATTACCATAGTGCCCACTTATCCCGGGGAAAATGTTCCAAGACCCTGGTGGATGTCTGAAACCTCAGATAGTACCTAACCCTACATACACTGTGTTTTTTCCCATGTGTACAGACCCATGATAAAGTTTAATTTATAAATGAGGCATAATAAGAGATTAATAACAATGATAAAATAGAACAATTATAACAATATACTGTAATAAAAGTTATATGAATGTGGTCTCTCATTCTCAACATATCTTACTATAGTGTATTTTCCCTTCTTCTTGTGATGATGTAAATTGCTGTAAAATGCCACGTGGTGAGATGAAGGGAGGTGAGAGATGCAGGCATTGTCATGTACATGGAAAATTCCAGAAATAGACAATTCCTCGGTGTTCAGTTATATGCTGTTCCGAGCCATCCCATCCAAGCCTGAGTTGTCATTGGCCA
This sequence comes from Pongo pygmaeus, assembly GCF_028885625.2. Taxonomy (NCBI): domain Eukaryota; kingdom Metazoa; phylum Chordata; class Mammalia; order Primates; family Hominidae; genus Pongo; species Pongo pygmaeus. The sequence continues at coordinate 123,828,540 of NC_072387.2, read as the reverse complement.
CTTGGCAGCCATCCCAGTGACTAGATGGGCTGTGGTGTCACAGTGCTTGTGTTCAAGTCACCCTTCTTTTACTTAATAATGACCCCAAAGCACAAGCGTAGCCATGTAATATTTGTGGAGCGTGGTTGACCGTGAGTGACTAAAACCCAGAAAAGTGAGATGGAAGACAACGAGGACCACTGTAGTTAGGATGAAGTTGTGACTGTGTCCTTATAAGAAGAAGGGTGACACAGGAGCCCATGTGGTGGTGGAGGCAGAGATGGAAGCTGTGAATCCACAAACCCGGGAGTATCTGGAGCTTCAGAGGCTGGGGAGGCAGGAAGGACCCTCCCAGCTGTTGGGGGAGCACAGCCCTGCTGGCACCTTGATTTTGGACTTCAGGCCTCCAGAGCTGAGAGAAGATACATTTCTGTGGTTTTGAGCTCCCCGGTTTGTGGTACTTTTCCAAATGCCCCAGGACACTGCTGCACCAATGCCCTTGACCTTCAAGGTCGCATTCTGGCTGATGGAGCTGACGGGCACCCCGGCTTCACTGCCCTTGGGCTCCCGCTCTGACTGGCCTGTGCTGAAAGGTTAAAAATAGCTCTGCATATATTAAAATAGCTATGTCAATTCTAAAGGCTCACACAGCTGCTCTAAATGTCTTGGATGCTCTTCAAAATAATATTTATAGGCCTCTTCAGGCTCTGTCGAACCAGCTTTTTTAACATTAATTAAAGCCAAGCTCATTTGTTTGTTTACAAGTTGGACTTGGCACACTTTTTAGCACTTAACAGGAGATGAAAACTGCAGTTTGTTCAATTTCCTTTTAATAATTTTGTTTACATTTTTGCCAGCACTCATAATCCAGGTTCAGTTTCTGCCAGCACTGATTTGGTTTATTCCACATGGCTTGGGCCACTGCGGGACTCCGTTTGTTCCAGGGCCACCTTCCTGTCACCTTTTACTGTTTCTTGAGTCAGCAAGAAAGGCAGATCCGACTGAAGACTCCAGCACTCTCCTCAGCTGCAGCCCCCACAAAGCTCCGTGAAGTCCTTTCCCCCACAGGACAGATCTGAGGCACCCACCGTTAGAAGAAAAGAGTAGAGAAATGATATGCAGGAAGAAGGCCCATTCTGATTCACCAATCGCGTGGACGCATTTTCCTACCAGGCTAGGAGGGAGGAAAGTGGAGCCCCACCCTGACTGCTAAGCCGTTTGCTTTGGTGTCATGAAAAAGAGTTCAGCTTCTCAAATCAGAGAGGAAAAGGTTTTCAAGGGGTCCCCTATTTCTATTATGTAAGCTTTAAATGACAAAGTGGACCTCTGGGGCCAACATGGGTGTGTGATGGTGGTTTTGTGGGATTCTCCCCATAGCCCCATCAGACGGCCTCACCTTATGGGTCTCAGTGGCCCCAGGTGCAACACAGCTCCTCCAGAAATGATGACAGCCCTGGCGACCAAGGACTCCCTGTGCCACTGGGTTTGCGCTCAGAAGTATATTCAATGATTTCCCCAGAAAATTCCAAGTCATCTCCTAATACTGTTTGTGAAAACTAAATGAATTGTCATGGTCTTCTTCAGGGACAGTTTGCTAGGAAGGTTGGTTATTGGCATAATTTTCCAAATCAATCAACTAAGTTATAAAACTTTCTCAAAGACCCTGATGGCTGTTACAAAGACAGAAAAGTGAATGGTCAGAAAGAAGTGTGAAAATTCACCCAGTATTGAGAGGACGAGGCAGGCGGATCACGAGGTCAGGAGATCGAGACCATCCTGGCTAACACAGTGAAACCCCGTCTCTACTAAAAAAATACAAAAAATTAGCCGGGCGTGGTGGTGGGCGCCTGTAGTCCCAGCTTCTCGGGAGGCTGAGGCAGGAGAATGGCGTGAAACCTGGGAGGCGGAGCTTGCAGTGAGCTGAGATCATGCCACTGCACTCCAGCCTGGGTGACGGAGCAAGACTCCGTCTCATAAAAACAGCCCAAGACAAACAACCACACGGCACACAGGCCTTCATCCTTGGCTGTGACGGATGCGCGTCCGTGTGGAGGGCCAGGCCTGTTTCTCCCATCACTAATTGAAGCCTCTCTGAGTTTCCATAAAAGTCTCCCCCTCAGAAGGGGCTCTCTGGAAATTTTAAATTATGTTGGTTAGGATAGTAACATACGCTTTCGCTTAAAAATCAATGGGTACAGAAACAAAAGCATAAAGTACGAAGTGGGATTCCCCTTCTCAGCCAGAGGCAATGATGTCAGCAGATCAACCCCAATACTGCTGCTCACTGCTTGAGGAGCCTGTGTCTTTCCTTATGTACGGTGGTCATGACACGGCCACCCCTCCACACGAGAGCGGGGGCATCGACTAAGGCCAGAGCCAGGCACCGGAAAGGCGCAGTGGCCCGTCTACCTTACAATGGTATCGCTAGGACCCACGTGCATTTGGGGCCCCACATCAAAGCTCCCCAAGCACTCCCCTTGAAATGACTTTGCTTATAGCTCACCTCCAGGAAGGGCCCTTCCCTAGAGAATAGAAGGACACAGTATCCCTCAGGCTCTGGGAAAGCAGCCATTATCCTGGAAACCAGGACTCCCAGGAGATTCTGTGCCTCCCTCATGTGGGCCATCTTGATCCCCACACAGACTCCAGACTCAGGTGCTCCTCGAGGCTGGGCATCCCTCCACGAGGTGGTCCTGGTACAGCCCCTCTGTCCTCCGCTCTCAGTCTTGTCTGATGAGCTCATGCCCGTTCACCACATGCTTCTGGGAGGAGGACGGTGAGGCGGGCAGCCCTCCTGAGCCCCTTCCTCCTTGCAGAGCACTTTCCTGGGCCTGATGCAGCGGGAGGAGCTGAGCAGTCCCCCATCCAGCCCAAAACAGGACACCTCAGGGCTCGAAACCCTCAGAGTCCCCACCCACACGCTACCCACACAAGGCCGATGCCTGAGTGTGAAACACAGAACACCTCCTCTGTCTCCATCTGACTTCACTGACTTCCCTGAGCATTAAAAAATAAAAACTAAAAATTAAATGAAACCCTGAAGGGTTTCAAAGCAGGGGAGAGGCCATGTCCAGACTGAAGGAGGCACATTCTTGATGAGTCCCTGGTCCAGCAAAACACCCACCTCAGATCAGCCCAATGCTTTTGTGTCGAATGCCACACATGTCATGGTATCCGTTTGTTTTTCTGGTTTTGCCCAGTCTGGAAGGCTTGGAGTCACAAAGTTAAGGTCATGAGGCATGAATGTGACAATTAAGACTGTCCCCATGACAGGATGTGAATCTGGACTTCAGGGTACAGGTCCGTCCCTCTGAGAGTGAAGGGGAACGTCCTGCCCACACCACAGTGGCACCTACATGACACCTAGTGACACCCACATGGCAGTGACACTGACACTGCAGCGACATCGATGTGGCAATGACACCCACACCTCAGTGATACCCACACTGCAGCGACACCCACATGGTAGTGACACCCATGCAGCAGTGACACCCACACCTCAGCAACACCCACGCTGCAGTGACACCCACACCACAGCGACACCCACACCTCAGCAACACCCACGCTGCAGTGACACCCACACCACAGCGACACCCACACCTCAGCGACACCCACTCCACAGTGACACCCCTACCTCAGTGACACCCGCACCACAGTGACACTTGCACCACAGCGACACCCACACCTCAGTGACACCCACACCACAGGGACACCCACACCACAGGGACATCCATGCTGCAGCAACACCCACACCTCAGCAACACCCACACCTCAGTAATACCCACACTTCAGTGACGCCCACACTACAGTGACACCCACACCACAGTGACACACACACCTCTTTTCTTCTGCAGCCCTGAAGTCACTCCCAGGCCCCAGGCTGAGGACTGGCCTCAGGGCATCATCAGAAACTGCAGAGGCAGGACAGTGCTGTTTCCTCAGCAGCTTCATGGAAAGATCCAGCCAAGCCATCTGAGGCTGAGCTTTGCTGCATCTTCCTGCTCCTGGCCAGTGTACGGGTTTCCTATCCTTGAAAGCAACACCTCACTTCCTGACATCCCAAGAGCTGAACATCTAGGTGTCAGGAACCCAGCGCCTCAAGGATCTGGGCACTCTGGATTTCAGGTGGAGCTGGCTGGTTTCCCACCCCAAGAAGAGGGCACAAGGTTGCTTGGGTGTTGCTGTGGCCCCGGCTCCCGGTGTCCTGCTGGAGGAGCTTTGCTTGGTTTCCCCTGATGCAGCCCCAGCAGCGGCAGCAGCGCCAGCCACATGGCTACCTCCCATCTCTGTGAAAGGGAGGCCTCACTGGACCAGAATTTTGTCAGACCTTCCAGCTGTTTCTGACCAACCGGCAGGTCCTGCAGCATGATGCACATTTGCTGTTCTGGGTGACAACCCCCAATCCCATGACCGGGTCAGACACGAGGGGCCATGCTTCTCTGGAGAGTGAGCTCAGACCATGTTACAGACACAGAGAAGTAGAAAATGTGATGAAACGGCTAATTATGTTGCTCAAATAGACGTGGAAATCCCACATCGTGGTGCCCCTCGGGGCAGGCGGCTCTGTTACCCTCGCTCAGCCACCCACAGGTGATGCTGGCTGGGCCCAGTGTGGCCTTCACCTTCCCCTGAGCCTGGCAACCCCGGGCTGCCTCCTGGGATGGGGCTGGAGCTATGTCTCCCTTGGGGATCAGGCAGCTGTTGGTCTCAGACGACACCTGGTTGGGCCCAGCCCCGCTGTGAGGGTGACAAGTGGAGCTGGAATTCCCACCCAGGCAGCTGACGCCACAGTCCAGAGCCCACGCCTCATCTCCGTGGCCTGGGCTGCTCCATTCTCATCTAAAATGGGGAGTAAGATAAATGCCCCACTCACCTCCCCCTCCCAGAAAACTCTCTCTGCCAGGCTTCCTGGGTAAAGCGGTGCCTCAGGTTCCAACACGGCTTGGTGCGGGTGCTGCCCCAGGAAAGAACTCCTTTACCAAAAACTACCAGACAGACCCTCACCCCGACCCCCTCCCGCCCATCACCATCAACACACATACACTCTCGACCTCCTTGCTCTCGACAGGCAAGGCTGTGAGCGGTGAGGAGCTGTGTGATGGGAAAGGGGGAACCTCCAGGCCAATGCACTCCGTCCACCTGGAGGGCTCATCACACACCTGCAAGGCCTGTCACATACCTGGAGGGCCCGTCACACATCTGGAGGGCCCACCATACACCTGGAGGGCCCCTTACACACCTGGAGGGCACATCACACCTGCAGGGCACGTCACACACCTGCAGGGCACGTCACACCCCCTCACACCTGCAGGGCACGTCACACACCTGGAGGGCCCCTCACACACCTGGAGGGCCCGTCACACACCTGGAGGGCCCGTCATACACCTGGAGAGCCCGTCACACACTTGGAGAGCCCCTCACACACCTGGAGGGCCCGTCATATACCTGGAGGGCCCATCACACACCTGCAAGGCCCCTCATACCTGCAGGGCCCGTCACACAACTGGAGAGCCCGTCACACCTGGAGCATCCATCACACAACTGGAGGGCCCGTCACACACCTGCAAGGCCAGTCACACACCTGGAGGACCCGTCAGATGCCTGGAGGTGAGCCAATGACTGCCTGCTCATGGCCTGGGGAGAGCTCTGACATCACTCAGAGGAGAAGCCAGGCAGAGCCCGATGACCCCTCGAGTGGGGGCAGAGCCAGGTGACCAGGAGGCTGAAGCAGCAGGGCATGGGGAGGAGCACGAGAGAAGAATGAGCCTCATGGAAAAAGGACTTTGGAGATTTGCAGAAGATCTTCTCCGGTTTCCAGCTAAATCACCACACCCTTGAGAAGAAATGACCCAAGGCCAGAGAAAGAACTACCTGGGCCGGGCACGGTGGCTCATGCCTGTAATCCTAGCACTTTGGGAGGCCGATGTGGGTGGATTGCCTGAGCTCAGGAGTTCAAGACCAGCCTGGCAACACAGTGAAACCCCATCTCTGCTAAAATACAAAAAGTTAGCCGGGCATAGCGGCATATGCCTGTAATCCCAGCTATTCAGGAGGCTGAGGCAGAAGAACTGCTATTCCGCCTCCGGGAGGCGGAGGTTGCAGTGAGTCGAGATCGGGCCACTGCACTCCAGCCTGGGTGACAGAGCAAGACTCTGTCTCTAAAACAAAAAAAGAACCACCTGAAAGGAGTAGAGGGACCAATCCCGTAGCTCTCACAGGTCCCGAATAGTTCCCGTTTCCATCCCTCAGCGTGGAAAATCTCATTATCCACAGGACATTAGGGTGAGTGCTCACAAAGGCTTTGCCTGGAGTGGCAGCTTTTGCCCTGACTCCCTGTGGCTCTGGTTTTGCCCTAACAATGCCTAAAAGCAAGACTTTAGAGATAAAAAATAAATTGTCTGAGATGAAGGATATACTGGATATAATTAACAGCAGATATGACATTGCAAAAGAATAGGGAACTTGAAGGCATAGTAACAGAAGCTAACTAAAATCAAACCCACGCAGAGGGGGAAAAGACTAAACAATGAAAACAGAATAGCCTTAGTGAGCTCTGGGAAAACTCCAAGCAGCCATCTGTATGTGTACCTGGAGTTCTCTAAATAAGGAGAGCATCCTGGGGACAGAAAACAATATTTGAGGAAATAATACCTCAAAATTTTCCAAATATAAAAATTAGAAACCCACAAATCCAAGAATCTCAATGAACCCCAAGCACAAGAAACTTGAGAGAAACTACAGGGCACAATGTGATAAAGTTTCTTGAAATTAGCGATAAAGAGAAAATCTTAAAAGCAGCCAGAGGAAAAAGACATGATGTACAGATGAACAAAGAAAAGAATGATTGCAGATTTCCTGTTGGAGACAATATATGCTAAAATATGGGAGGGCAATGTCTTTGAAATTAAAAGGCACAGGGGAAACTGTCCATCTAGAATTCTATTTCCAGTAAAAAAGATCCTTAAAAAAATGACTTTTAAAGACATACAAAAACTGAAAGAATGTGTCACCAACACACATACACTCAAGAACATTTTAAAGGTTTTTATTGAGGCAGACAAAAAAAATGATACCAGATTGAGTCTGCATCTACTCAAAGAAATAGCAGTGCTGGAAATGATAAAGATATGAGTAAATATTTTTTTCTTATTATTTAAATATTTTTAAAAGCATTGTTTAAAGCAAAAAATAGTACTCTGTATTGTAAGGTTTATGACATATATAGAAGTAAAATGCAAGAAAACAACAACATAAAGAGAGGAGAGAAATAGAAGCAGACTGCTGGAAGTGAACAGGTGACTCTAATAAGTTAAAGCTGTATAATAAAAATCACAAAGCAACACCAAAATAACACAACAAAGAGTTACAGTTAATAAGCCAACAAGGGAGAAAATTCTATCATAAAAAATTTGGTTAATCCAAAAGAAGGCAAAAAATAAAATAAAGGAAAGGAAACAAGAAATGGGAATAATGGAAAACAAACGACAAGGTAGTAGGTTTAGACCAAATCATTTTAAAAATTATAGTGAATGAAAATGATCTAATATCCCAATTAAAAGGCAAATATCAGATTGGATTAAAAAAAGGAAGACTCAGTTACATGCTACCTACAAGAAACCTACCTTAAACATGAAGACAAAAATAGGATAAAGGAAAAAGAATTTTAAAAATTATATATATATATATATATATATATATATATAAAACGCAAACACTAATCAAAAGAAAGCTGGCATGGTTATTTTAACAATCAGACAAATAGATTTTAGAGAAAAGAATATTATATCTCATTATGATAAAGGGATCAATTACTCAGGAGTACATAATTTTAAATATTTATGCACCAAATAAAAAAGTTTCAAAATACATGAAGCAAAACTTGAATTGTAAGGAGAAATAGACAAATCCAAATTCTAGTTGGAGATTTCAGCACTCTATTCTTAATAACTGATAGAATAAGAAGGCAGAAAATGAGCAAGGATATGGTAGACTTAAACAAGACTATCATCTAACTTGACCTGGTTGACATTTATAGAGCATTCCATCCAATAGGAGCTGAATAAACATTCTTTTTTAGAACACACAGAACGTTTACCAAGATGTACCATCTTCTGGCCACAAAACAAGTTTCAATAAATTAAAAAGAATTCAAGTCATATACAGTATGTTCTCTTTCCACAATAAAGCCAAATTATACATTGATAACCACAAAGATATCTAGAAACTTCCCAAATTGTTGGAAACTAAATAACACAGTTCTAAATAACCCATGGGTCAATGAAGATATTAAAAGGAAAATTATGAAGTATTCTGAACTAAATGGAAATGACTCACTTAAGTGTGGGATTTAAAACATGTAGGATACAGCTAAAGCATGGCTTTAAGGAAAATTTCTAGCATAAACATCTATATTAGAAAAGAAGTAAGATCTCGAATAAATGACCTCAGCTTTCCACTTAAGAAACTGAATAAAGAAGAGCAAATGAAACACACTTTATTTCATTTTTCTTCTGTGGGCAGAAGAAAGAACATTATAAAAATTGATTGTATAATGAGAAAATAGAAAATGACAAATAATAGAGAAATATCAATAAACCCAAAAGCTAGTTATTTGAGATCAATAAACTTGTTGAATCTCCAGCCAGAATGACATGACAAAAAAAAAAAAAGACAAATTGTCACTATCAAGAGAGGTGTCATTAATACATATCTACAGAGATTCAAAGAGTATTGAAGGGCCAGCCATGTTGGCTCACGCCTGTAATTCCAACACTTTGGGAGGCCAAGACGGGTGAATCACTTGAGGTCAGGAGTTCGAGACCAGCCTGGCTAACATGGTGAAACCTCGTCTCTACTAAAAATACAAAAATTAGCCAGCTGTAGTGGCACATGCCTGTAGTCCCAGCTACTCGGGAGGCTGAGGCGGGAGAATTGCTTGAAGCCAGGAGGCAGAGATTGCAGTGAACCAAGATCACTCCACTGCACTCCAGCCTGGGTGACAGAGTGAGACTCTGTCTCAAACAACAACAACAACAACAAAGAGTGTTGAGAAACTATTATGAGCAGCTTTATGTTAGCACAGTAAACAACTTAGATACAATGGGAAAACTTCCCCCAAAAAACAAATTACCAAAGCCAATAAAAAGAAATAGACTATCTATGAAAGTATACATAGAAACAGAGTCTTACTATGTTGCCCAGGCTGGAGTGCAGTGGCACAATCTCAGCTCACTGCAACCTCCACCTCCGGGATTCAAGCAATTCTCCTGCCTCAGCCTCCCAAGTAGCTGGGATTACAGGTGCCCGCCACCACGCCTGGCTAATTTTTTTGTATTTTTAGTAGAGACGGGGTTTCACCATGTTGGCCAGGCTGGTTTCAAACTCCTGACCTCAAGTGATCCACCCACCTCGGCCTCCCAAAGTGCTAGGATTACAGGCGTGAGCCACCGTACCCAGCCTTAAAGAATATATATTAAAGAAATTAAATTTATAGGTAAAAACCTCCCCACAAAGAAAACTATAGGTCCCGATGGCATCATTGTGATTTTTGCCAATCATCTAAGGAAGAAATACGACCAATTCTACACAAACACTTCCATAAAATTAAAGAGGAAGAAATACTTAACAATTCTATGAGGCCAACATTTCTTAGATATCAAACCAAACAAAGAAAGAAAACAACAGATCAGTACCCTCATAAACATTGATGCAAATATTCTTAACATGTTTTTGCAAATTGAATTCATCAATAATTTAAAAGTATGATATATCATGAACAAGTGGGGTTAGGGTTATTTCAGGGACACAAAATTGATTTAACATTCAAAAATCAATCAAGATAATTCACACATTAATGAATGAAAAAAAAACCCATATGATCATCTCAATAGAATAGATGCAGAAGAAAACTTTGATAATATTTAATACACATTCCTAATTTTTAAAACATAATTTGCAGGAAGCTAGAAATAGAAGAGAACTTCCTCAACCTGATAAAGATAATCTATGAAAAGCCTACAGCTAACATTATATTTAATGGTGAAAGACTGGGTTATTTTCACATAGGATCAGGAACAACACAAGAGTACACACTGTCTCCATTTCCAGTCAACATTGCATGGGAGGTTATTAGGCAGTGCAACCAGACAGAAAAGAATTAATTAGCACCCAGATTTGAAAGGAGGAAGTAAAAGTGTCTATATTTACAGACAGCATGATTATCTATGTAAGAAAAATTCTATTGAAGCTACAAAAAAATCAGAACTAATCACTGAATTAAGCAAAGTTGCATAATACAAGATAAATACACAAAAATTACAAGCAGTTTGTAATCCCAGCAGTTTTGGAAGCTGAGGGGGGTGGATTGCTTGAGGCCAGAAATTCAAGACCAGCCTGAACAACATGGTGAAAGCCCATCTCTACAAAAAATACAAAAAATTAGCCAGGCATGGTGGCACATGCCTGTAGTCCCAGCTACGTGGCAGGATCACTTGAGTCTGGGTGGCAGAGGTTGCAGTGGGCTGAGATTGTGTCACTGCACTGCAGCCTCAGTGACAGAGTGGGATTTCATCTTGTCTCAAAAAATAAATAAATAAATAAATAATGCCATTTACAATAGGACAAAGAAAGTGAAATATTTAGAAACAAATCTAATAACATATATATCAGGCCTGTACATTGAATACTATGAAATACTGCAGAGATAATTTAAGAAGACTTAAATAAATGAAAGATATACCGTGTTCACAGATCAGAAGCCTCAATATTGTCAAACTGTTCATTCTCTAAAAATTGACCTATAGATTTAATGCAATCTCAATTAAAATCTTGGCAGGCTTTTTGTAGAGAATGACCAGCTGATTCTAATATTCATATGTAGATGCAAAGAAAACAGAATAACCAAACAACTGCACACTTTGAGAAAGAAGAACGTTTGAGTATTTACACTGCCTGAGTATTTACATTACCTGACTTCAATTCTTGTTATGAATCTACTATAGTCAAGTCAGTGTGGTATTAACTTTAAAAAAAGACAAACAAATAAATGGGACAAATCTACAAATAGATTTGCACATATATTATCAATTGGTTATTGACAAATGTGCAAAGGCAAGTCAGTGGAGAAAGAATAGTCTTTTTAATAAATAGTGCTGGGATGATTGCATTTCCCTAGGCACATATGTACAGATACACACTTTGATTCATACCTCAGCATTTATAAAAACTCATTCAAAATGGATCACCATCCTAAATGTAAAACTGAAATCTACAGAACTTCTGTAATAAAATCTTTGTGACCTTGAGTTAGGCAAATGTGACACCAAAAGCAGAATCCATTAAAGAAAATAAGCTGCACTTCAAAATTAAGAATTCTGATCTTTGAAAGACACTTTAATTTCTTTTTATCTTGGAGACAGAGTCTTACTCTATTGCACAGGCCAGCCTTAAACTCCTGGGCTCAAGAAATCCTCCTGCCTCAGCTTCTGAAGTAGCCGAAGCTACAGGCACCCACTACCATGCCTGGCTAAAGACACATTTAATAGAGTGAAAAGACAAGCCACAGACTGGAAATAAATATTTGCAAACCACACATCTGATAATGGACTTCCTTCTAGAATAGTTATAGAACTCTTAAAACTCAACAAACAGCTCGACAATTGGAAAACCAAACATCCCAAGTGTATTAGTCCATTTTCACGCTGCCAATAAAGACACACCTGAGACTGGGCAGTTTACAAAGGAAAGAGGTTTAATTGGACTTACAGTTCCACGTGGCTGGGGAAGCCTCACAATCATGGCAGAAGGTAAGGAGGAGCAAGTCACGTCTTACATAGATGGCAGAAAGCAAAGACAGAGAGCTTGTGCAGGGGAATTCCTCTTTTTAAAACCATCAGATCTTGTAAGACTTATTCACTATGATGACAACAGCATGGGAAAGATTTGCCCCCATGATTCAATTACCTCCCACCAGGTCCTTCCCATAACACGTGGGAAGTCAAGATGAGATTTGGGTGGGGACACAGCCAAACCATATCACCAAGTAAAGGAAAAGAAAGAAAAACTGAAACAGATATTTCACCAAAGAAGATATCTGGATGGCAATAAGTACAACAAAATTTGTTCAACATCACTAGTTATTTGAAAAATGCAAATTTAAACTACAATGAAATACCATTATATACATATTAGAGTGAGTAAAAATTTTTAAAGTGACCACAGAAAGTATGGGTGGGGATGTGGAGCAACTGGGACCCTCATGCATCGAAGGTGAAAATGAAAAACGGTATAACCACTTTGAAAAAGTTTAAAAAGTTAAACAAATACCTACCATGGGATCCAGACACTCTGCTCCTAGATATTTCCCCAAGAGAAATGGAAGCACATGTGCACACAATGGACACACACATGAATGCCTACAGCAGCTTTATTTGTGATAGTAAAAATTTAGAAGCAAGTATAATGTCCCTCAACAGGTAAATGATAAACAAATTGTGTTATATCCACACAGTGGAATACTACTGAGCAATAAAAAGGAATACACCTGCAACAAGATAGATGATTCTGAAAATAAATATGTTAAGTGAAAAAACAGACAAAAAAGTGTACATACAGTATAATTCTTTTTATATAAAAGTCTAGAAAATGCAAACAAATCTATAGTGATAGAAAGCTGGTCAGCGGTTTTTGCATAGGAACTGGGATATGGGGTAGGGTAGGGACATTTAGGAGGGAGGAATTACCAAAGGGCATGAGAACACTTTTTTGGGTGATGGATATGTTCCCTAACTTGATTGTGATGATGGCTTCACAGGTGTACACAGCTTTCCACCTCATGGCCACAGACCGGTTAACCATCCATATAAAACATCCATTGCCCTGGGTCCAACCTCCTGCCCTCTGTGGAGATGAACTGTCTACTTCACCATTGATATTTCAGGTTGTACAATATAGTGCCTGTCAACTCTCCATTTTTGGAAAACATCCAAATTGTTTTTTATTCATTTTGCATTTCTGCCTTCGAACGAATTTCCTGCACTGGTAACTAGGTGAAGGATTTTGGAGTTATCTGGGGTAATGGAGACATCCTCCCATTGCACCCCATATTTGCTTTCTGTATTCCCCAGTTATAGAAATCAAAACGAGCAGTTGAATGTGAATGCATTTTATCAAACCAAGTCTCTACATGATAGGTGGCATTGTCATTACTAGGATAGTAACTCAGTAGAACGAGTGAATAGAGAATATGAGGAATGAGAGTGGGGTCCAGACTAAAAGGAGGCCAGGGGTCCTGAACTGCCTCATCCAACTGAGGTCATTCTGATACCTACTGACCTGAAGCAGCAGGCCCACGGCCAGGTGCAGATTGTCCCAGATGAACAGGCAGACGCTAGAGATGCTCATTCCTAAAGGGATCAAATAATTCTGAGAATTGCAAGAACTCCATAAACTCTCTTCTCCAAAACTACAAAAATGTGCAGAAAATAATTACGAACAATTTGTAGGAGCTTACACTCTTTGAAGTTTATCCATGGGCTGCTGGAACCCTTAGGAAATAATGGCTAGAAGTGCCTCAGACACTGCCTGGCACACAGTAGGTGCTCAATGAATTACACTGCCTGGCACATAGTAGGTGCTCAACGAATTATTTGTCTGATGAAGTGATCAAGGAGCCTTGTAAATACTGATTAAAACATGTATCACCCCATCCAATTTTGGAAACCAGTGCTTCTCAAGAACAAGCAGGAAAATTGACGTAATATTGTTTTGAAGTAGCCGTGGTGGTTTCAGGGCAGAAGCCCAGGGGTACTCCTTACTCCGCCTGCTCCAGTAACTAGCTGACATGGAAGTGCCTCGTCATTCTGGTTCAGACACAGGTGCAGATAGATGACCTCTCTATCCCACTTTAATTCTCTTTGAAGATCATTCCCACGGACATTCATTTGCCTAAATTAACATATTCATGCTCGGCCGGGCGCGGTGGCTCACGCCTGTAATCCCAGCACTTTGGGAGGCCTAGGCGGGCGGATCACGAGGTCAGGAGATCGAGACCATCCTGGCTAACACGGCGAAACCCCTTCTCTACTAAAAATAAAAAAAATTCGCCGGGCGTGGTGGCGGGCGCCTGTGGTCCCAGCTACTCGGGAGGCTGAGGCAGGAGAATGGCGTGAACCCAGGAGGCGGAGCTTGCAGTGAGCAGAGATCGCGCCATTGCACTCCAGCCTGGGCGACAGAGCGAGACTCCGTCTGAAAACAAACAAACAAACAAACAAACAAAAATTCATGCTCATAATCCCACTTTCAAACCAGTGACCTCAAAGATTTCTAGCAGCAATCCTATTCCATTCTTCCAATTACAGAAAGCAAAGAGAAACTGGATCTGGGGATCTCAGCGTTGAGCCTGCTGAGCAGAACGGCCATCCATTTTGGGGTTGGGTGCTGACTCACTGCCCCTCTACATTGCATTTTGGGGTGTGGGGATTTCCAGAGCAGGATTCTCCAGAGAGGAGTATCCAAGCTACCTCCTCCCCGCAGCAGGGGGATGCTGGGCTAACTGCCTGGTTCGGTTCCCCGTGAGTGGTCTGCTGTGTTTTGGTTCTGTTTGTTTGTGTGTGTTTTGCCTACGACTTTGCGAAATATTCCAAGACAAGAGCCAGAAAGTCTTGGTCTCTGAAGACAAGCACAATGTTGCTTTCAGCTTAAATATCTACTGGGAAACCTCAAGATTTTGAATGTCATCATTATGAAAAACAGAGATTACAAAAGGAAACCGTCGCATTTCACTCGCTGGCCCCCAGTGGGATTGGATCTGACCTCAGTGTATCTTTTTCTTTGGTAGGTTTTAAGTCTTGACAAAATGTGCCTAAGAATGAAGACTCCAAAAAGGATGCAGTAGATTCGGGGGGAGTGCGGGTTGGAAAGAGGCTTAAATCTTCACATGATACCTGGAATATGGTCAAAATGTACCTGCTCAAGTTGAACCAGGTATTGCGTCCTCCTTTTACCCCATCGCTAGTGAAGACAACCACCGCCTGGGGAGACGCTCCTTTTCCGAAACACTCGAGTCCCGCCGCGTCCCGGACGCTCCGCTTTCCCCGCGCCCGGATCCTCCCGGGAACCCGCGCCCCGCCCGCGCGCTGGTCCCGCCCCCGCCGCCTCCCCGCGCGCAGCCGCCCGAACACGCCCAGACCGAGCGCTCGAGGTGCCGCCGCCTCAGCCACCGCCGCCGCCGCCGCCGCCGCCGCCGCCGCCGCGATGTGACCTTCAGGGCCGCCAGGACGGGATGACCGGAGCCTCCGCCCCGCGGCGCCCGCGGCTCGCCTCGGCCTCCCGGGCGCTCTGACCGCGCGTCCCCGGCCCGCCATGGCCCCTTCGCTCTCGCCCGGGCCCGCCGCCCTGCGCCGCGCGCTGCAGCTGCTGCTGCTGCTGGCCGCGGAGTGCGCGCTTGGTGAGTCCCGCGGGCCCGAGACCCCGTCCCCGGGCGGCGGGAGGAGGCTCCGGGCGCGGCTTGACGCGTCCCCCTCTCTCCCTCCGGGCAGCCGCGCTGTTGCCGGCGCGCGAGGCCACGCAGTTCCTGCGGCCCAGGCAGCGCCGCGCCTTCCAGGTCTTCGAGGAGGCCAAGCAGGGCCACCTGGAGAGGGAGTGCGTGGAGGAGCTGTGCAGCCGCGAGGAGGCGCGGGAGGTGTTCGAGAACGACCCCGAGACGGTGAGCAGCCGGCGGGCGGGATGCGGGGGAACCCTTGGCGCCCGCGCGCCTCCAACCCCTCCCGAGAGGCAGCGCTGCTGCCGCCCCCCAGCTCCGCCCGGCGAGGCCTGGCCTCAGGGTCCCAGGAGCCCCAGCCCGCCCCGCGTCCCCCACGCCCATCCCCCAGCGACCCCAGGATCCCCGCGCAGGCCGGTGAGACGCTGCGGGGCTGTCCGGGAAACACTCGCTGTCAGACGCCTCCCCGCGGGGAAGCCGGGAGTCGGTTTCCAAAGTGCGAAAGAAACACAATGGTTAAAACCCAAACCGCTTCCCCGCGGCCCTCCCTCTGCTGGGCTGGAGGTGAGGGACCCCCGGGCCGCGCCTCGTCCTCCTGAGAGGGGTGGAGAGCAGTCCCCTCCCGAAAGAGGAATTGAAAGGGCCGAGGGCGGGAACTGCTTGCGGCAGCAGGTCCAAAAATATGATTCCAGGAATCGAGCGGGGCCGCATGCGGGAGGGGAGGGCGGCTCCGCGGCCCCTTTCTGCCAGGTGCTCTCCTAGAGGCAGCGGGTGCGTTCAGGAGCCCGGCGGTGCTGGCCCTGGCACCTCAGTTAGGAATGTCCTTGGAGAAGGCGGGGCGCCCGGGGGCAGCCTCCCGCAGGAGCCGCCGTGTGAGCACGGCCTGGCCACTCTATCCTGCGGGCTCGGGAGCGGGTGACTTTGGAAAGTCCGAGAAGGTGTGGATTCCCATTGACGTCCCTCCCTCCCTGAAGTCAGGGTGATTTCACAGCGAAGTTTTCCGTTCTGCTGGAATGTTCCTTTTAAAGAATTCTCCTGGGGTGGAATAAATGTCACCTGAGATGAAAGAGTGGTTCTGGATGAACCATGGAGGCCTGTTTCCGCTTACATTTCTAGTGGTTGACTTGATCCCTCTTAGATCTGCCTTTCTGAAAGCTCTGAGGCCGTCAGATGGCCACTGTGCACTTGTGGACATAGCTCATCCCTGCAGAGATGACGCACCTGGGGCTATTCCCCGGGGGCTGCCCACAGCCCCACAGGCCCCTGCCCTCCTTCAGCGCAGCCTAGCTTGGTCGCTCTCCCCGGCCTCTCTGTTTTCCCGTTTCTTTAATGATGAATCCTGGCCTGTGCTGCTGGCTGAGGCAGGTGGGCCTGTGTGCCCTGGTCGCTCGGAGTCGCCGCCAAGCTGTGGGGGTTGGTCGTGTGGCTGGTGCAGTGTCCTCCAACAGCATCCTCGTCCAGAACATTCTGCGTGCACAGGGACTGTGGCATGGGGCGTGCTAGTGATGGGAGTTGAAGGCAGCAGGGTCACCCCCATCCCACAGTACCCGCTCCGCGCAGCCCTGCAAGGCCCGGCCGCAGTCCCTCCTCGCTGTCCTCCAGGACCCGCAGGGCCCATGTCAATCAGACTGGACGCTGCCTGGACGTACTGTGCTGTTCTTCCCAAGTCAGTCCCCTACCTGGTTTTCCAATTTTAATTTAATAACTTTATTTACAAAGGTGTGAAATGAAGATAAGAAAATGAAAACAGCACTCAGGACCCCATCACTTTAATACAACTGCGGTTGCGTCACATGGTTTCTGTGCTGGCATGTTCATCCCCTCACCCTCCTGCATGTGGCTGAGTGGCTTTGGTGTCGTGGAGGCATCCCTCCCGTCCTCGCACAGCCTGGCCCTAGCAGCCTCTGTCGGCTTCTTTTCAGCATCATCTCAGTTCCCAGAGTTCTGCCTTCCTTCCCAGCCCCCACGCCAAATGATAACAACCCGCTTTCCCTCTGGTTTTTGGATCTGGCCATTAGCTTGCTGTCTGTTTCTGTTTGTTTCCAGTTCCTCCAGGCAGGTGGATGCTGGGGAGAGCCTGGTTGGGGCAGGGGCAGGGGCAGGGGCAGGGGCAGGGGCAGGGCCCAGAGGCTGCCTCGAGTCCCAGCCGGCTCCAGCACACCAGGCCCACCCCTCCTGGGATCCTAGTCTCCACTGCATCCTCTGCCACACTCTTGGGAGACCCCAGGCCCGAGGGGACTGTCCAAGCACAACTTCCTGCTAATGCATGAAAATCATCCACGAACTTCTCCCTATCAGAGGCCAGGGGCTCCTTGTCTTTGAAATGTTGCACACTTTGCATTTTGTGCAGTGAGGCTGATTGAGGAAAAGGGCTGTGGCCTGAGCTCAAGAGGTGACCAGGACCTGGCCATGGTGACTGTCAGAGCATCCTTGGGTCCCTGGCCTCCCCAGGCCCAGGGTCCTGATGTGTGGTCCTCCACGGGTGGTTGCAGGAAGATGGTCCCAGCCCCCTGCCATTTTAGGATGTGGGAAATGCCTGGCTGCCGTTAGTTAACACGCACCTACCCAGCCCTGGCTGTTTCCCCTGGGCAGGCTCCTACGACGGAGGGAAGGGACAGCTGGAGCCAGCTCTCCAGTGTGCTCACCTTCACGTCCACCTGCTAAGCTGCTAACCTGCCCGAAGCGTGTCCCACTGCCCCTCGCTGAGGCTTCTTCCTGGTTGTGCCTTCTTCCCGGAAGCACCCGCTCTGCAGCCCTTCCAGCAGGCAGATACTAAGCCCAGCACCCCTCCCAGGCTCCAAGCTCACTTGTGTGCTAACCTCTGTGCCCACCTGCTAACCTGCCTGAAGTGTGTCCCACTGCCCCAAGCTGGGGCTGCTTCCTGGTTGTGAGGGAAGCACCTGCTCTGCAGACCCCCACCTTCCAGCAGGCGGATACTAAGCCCAGCACCCCTCCCAGGCTCTGGCCCTCACCATACACCTGTGATTTAAAGCCCTGTTCTGCTGGAAGGGACACTCCTCCCACCTCCCCAGCCTTCTCTGCTGGAGCCGTGCCCCTCCCCAGACATTCCTCCAGGCTGGGCCGCCCCCACATGCCTTCCTGCTCTCCACCGCCCAGACCTTCTCCTTATCTTGTTTTCCTTTTTATATTGTTATTCTCGCTCCCTGGCCTTGCCTCTCCCTGCTGGGTTCCTTGCCGGAGTTTCTAATTCAGAGACGACTGGGTAACTCCCCACCGTGTCTCTGCTAAAGCTTTCCAGGCCTTTTGACTAAATCCTTGAAGGCCGTCCGGTTCCAGGGCCTGCTAAGGTCTCCGTAATCACCCCTTGATCCCAGAAAGGATCTGAGACTAGAGACTTATCCCAGCCCAGCAGTACCGCCCAGGTCCTCCGGTGCCTGCCTGGGAGCCTGTTTGTGCACTTTGATCCCCAGCCTGTGTGCCGGAAAATCATCCAGGTTGTGGTTCCTGATCCCATCACTTGGCTTTATCTGAGATAGGAAGCACGATATTCACCGAGGGCTGGTGGCCTTCCCTGAGGGTTGGCCTGGATTAGCCAACCTGTACCTGCACCCGCACCTGCACGACATGTGGCCAGGCCTGTGCTCCGAGGCCGGGTTTCCCTTCCCCCATCTCTTTCTTTGTCTCCCTCTGTGTTTCTCTCTCTGTCCCAGTCTCTCTCTTCTCCCCACTGCTGGTGGTGAGGAATTCTCCGCATGGGATGTTGGTGCATCCGTTTTCAAACTTGCTGGCTCGTCCTGAACTGCATGTGCCCTCCAAGCACCTTTTCCCTGACCTTGTGGATTCTTTGGGAACAGCTGGGGAAGGGGTACCCTTTATGGAAATGAAAACCCCTCTGAGTCCCCACTTGGGGACAGCCACTTGGCTGGGACACAGGCCCAGATGTTGGGATGGCCTAAAGGGAGGTCCCCGTTGGAGGGGAGGGCTGTACAATGTGGGGGCGCCTGGTGGGGAAGGTGATGGCCAGGCTAAGACCTCCCCTGCCCTGCCTTGACAGAGGCTGCAGCACACTCCCACACACAGACACATGCACACAGATACATGTGCACATGCACACACATTCACACACACACACTCGCACAGATAGGTGCTAACTCATGGATACAGGTGTGCACAGACACACCCCTACCCAGACACATGCACACATGCATGTATGTTCCCATAGACACAGATATACATGCACACACACAGGCACACACATACTAACAGACATGTACATACATATGCACACATACACATAGACATACGTACACACACTGACAGACATGCACACACATACACAGGCACACACATACTAACAGACATGTACACATACATGCACACATTCACATAGACATGTACACACAGTCACACACACTGACAGACATGCACACACATACACAGGCACACACATACTGACAGATGTACACATACATGCACACACTCACATAGACATGTACACACAGTCACACACACTGACAGATACGCACATACACAGGCACACACATACTAACAGACATGTACACATACACGCACACATTCACATAGACATGTACACACAGTAACATACACTGACAGATACACATACACAGGCACACACATACTAACAGACATGTACACATACACGCACACATTCACATAGACATGTACACACAGTCACATACATTGACAGATACGCACATACGCAGGCACACACATACTAACAGACATGTACACATACACGCACACATTCACATAGACATGTACACACAGTCACATACACTGACAGACATGCACATACACAGGCACACACTAACAGACATGTACACATACACGCACACATTCACATAGATGTACATACAGTCACACACACAGACATGCACACACATACACAGGCACACACATACTAACAGACATACACATACATGCACACATTCACATAGACATATGTACACAGTCACACACTGACAGACATGCACACACATACACAGGCACACATATACTAGCAGACATGTACACATACATGCACACATTCACATAGACATACGTACACAGTCACACACTGACAGACATGCATACACATACACAGGCACACACATACTAACAGACATGTACACATACATGCACACATTCACATAGACGTACGGACACACAGTCATACTGACAGACATGTACACACATGCATAATGACATACACACATGTACACACAGTCACATAGACACATATACACACACAGGCACACATGGATGCCCAGCCACGTGCATGCAGACACACACAGACACATGTGCACCCTCTCACACACTTTTCTCTTTCCACAACTTTGGGGTCAGAACACCACTGACAGCTGCATCAAGATCACTAAAAAGTGAGACAGGGTCCCGGGGCTCTGTGGCCCCAGCTTCCTCGGACCCCCAAGGTCTCTCCACTCCCAGAGCCCCCTGCCTGAGGGGCCGGAGCCGTTTGGCCAAGGCCTTTCCTCCTGGGCCCGTCCAGGAGGACAGCCTGGCCTCCTCTGAGGGCCGTCTTCCGTGCTGGCTCTGCAGCCCTCTCCTGTGCCTGCACCTGTGCAGATGCTTGTTTTCACCCAGGCGTCTGCAGGCACTTGGTGCCAGGCTCCTCCAGGGCTTTCTCAGAGGCAGCCGAGTGCCAGGCCCTACACACGACACCCTCACCCGAGCCGGAGAGCTTCACATCTGTGGAAAACTCTAATTAAAGACGTTTTGAGAAACGCTGAACATCTCCCTTTGTTATTTAGGAACAAAACACCCTTTTAGGAAGCAAGTGCTTATGGCTTCTTTCTTGAGATTCTGAGTAAAGGGGCATTAAGCGTGCTAGCTGGGGCATGCTGAGAACTTCCCAGGTTATGGTTTTACCCCAGAGCGATTGACAGGCATCCAGGTTTCCTCATGCTTCATTTTCCCCTGTTTTCTAAGGTTAAAATTGAGAGCTGTTTCTCCAATGCAAAGCTGATTGTTTAAGGGTTTCTTATTTGATGTTGGAAATGCTCTGGGCTCTTCCGTGGTTTTTATATTCCAGTGATTTCCTTGCAAACCTGGTGTGTATGCCTTGTAAATTTTGACCTTGACCAAGTGAAAGGTTCATTTTAAAAGTTTTAAAATAAATTTTAAAGGGGAGCTGGAAGTGGAATAAATTAAGAACAGTATCAGTTTTGCATTTCACTCTGACAGAGGCACTGTCTGCTCTGACTGACTGGTGTTGATTAAAAGTATAATATTCAAAAGAAATAGTAAAGTGCGTTGGGCCTTGTTAATGTTCTACTGATTTTCTTGGGCTCCGTTTTCAAATTGTAGGTGAAATTTTTTTCCTTCCAGTGTTAGTGCCTATGATAAGAAAATAAATTTTCTCCACATCTGTCCACAAACCTGCTAGACCCAGTTTTGTGACGACCTCCCCTTGGAACTTGGGGCTCCATGGAAAACACACAGCTTGACCCAGCCAGCCCCCAGAGAGCCTGGGCCGGTCACTGCAGTGGCCGGATTCTCAGCATACAAAGGCCAAACATTCGGCCAGGCTGGGACTGGCTCCCATCCAGGACCAACTGTCCACAGTACAGTAAGGCCACTGTCTGAGTCAACACTGTTTCTTTTCAGAATTGCTAAGTTGACCATCCCTGCAGAAGCAGAGAGGGCTGCAGTGTGGCACTCCTGCCCACTCCAAATTAGGGCAGCCCAGACACAGGAGCTCTCAGGGAGGCGCAGTGGGCTTTGGGTGTGTCTGGACCGTGTCCACCACACCTGGAAGATACTGTTCACTTCCTTTTTACACTTGTGGGAAATACATGACAGTGTTTACAGGCAGGCCGGCTTTCCGTTTATTTCAACCCTGACAATTGAATAGTAGCAGCAGATGATGAAACTGTTCACTTCCCGGTCACTCCCGTTCTCAGATCCATCGCTCAGCTCGTCCGTCGCTCAGCTGGTCTGTTAGTCTGAAAGATGAATCATGCACGGGTCCTCCTGAGAGTGCTGTTCTCGGGGTCTCCATGTGTGAAGTTGTTACATCCTCACGACAACTGTGTAACAGCTGTCACTGAGCCACTTTACAGATGTGGAAACTGAGGCCCTGAGAGGCTGTGGAGGGTTACAGTGTGTTCTGGGCATTTGAGCCCCACACTCTGTCATTAACTCCTGTGCTCGCTGGGACTGGGGGAGAGCAGGACGCGGCAGCACCCCCGGCCCCGCTGTGTGCTCCTCTGTGTGCGGGCGACTATGAGCGTACTGGCACCCACGTGAGGGCTGAGTGGTGCTGGTGTGGGCGCATAAAGCACAGGGCGGCTGCGAGGAGCTGGGTGTGTGTCAGTGGCTCGGAGCATGAGTCTCATGAACATGGCCTGCCAGGTGCGTCATGCTGGGCTACAGAGCCCATGGCTCCACCATAAATGGTGGTTTTGTGTTTGAACTTGAGCGCTGCTGCTCAATGAGGCCAGAGGAAGGCACCAACCTGCAGGCCTGGCCCATCCTCACAACACGGAAGGCAACCACTCCACTAGAGAGACATGTGTCCTGGCCACTGGAGGAGTCCAAGCGACCTTTAAGTCTCACCAGTCCTCAGAGCAACCCAGGTGAATTTGGGGCCTGGGCCTGGTCGTCTGGCCGAAGACCAGCTCAACTTGGATAATGCCGGAGGAGAAGCCTGTCCCTCAGGCAGCTGCCGGGGCGTCTGTGATTTCTGCTTGTGTGCACACTTGGCGACTGTTGGTGATGGTCGCAGTCAGGGCATCTGGTTGCCTTTACTGTCCTTACACCAGCTGGGCAGAGCTCAGGCCAGGAGCCCAGTGGGAGAGGCTGGGGCGTGACTCCTGGCGCAGAAGCGGCAGTGGCACACTGACGTCCCCAGCACAGCTGTCCCTGCCAGGCCCCTGCAGGTTGGATCTTTGGGTTGAGTCATGCTCGATGGTGCAGCCATCCTTTCAAGGGAACTGAGCTGTCCAGTGTCCCATGGAGCAGCTCCCCTTGGATCCGGAGAGGCCGTAAATAAACCTCCCCATTTGTAAGCTGGGAACAAACACGAACTTTGCAATCGTATTTGCCCTGGGATCATAGAACGTGGTGGCTGGCAAGACCCAGGCGTCCTCTCATCCTGTGCTTCTGTGAACAGAGGCCAGTAGCCCTCTGTTATTGAGGGGCTGGTCCCAGTTCGCTTTTTGTGGGGAAGACTCCGATGGAAGCTCAGGCCCCAAACTCCAAGGTTAGCACATTTTCTTGGAGCGATGGACACCTCCTAAGGTGAACTTGGGTCCAAGGCATGTGTGTGCGACCTGAAGCGTGGGCGCCATGTGCAGGAGACGCCCTCGCTGGAGGTGGGGACCGAGTCCACATGGTTCTAACTGCAGAATCACTGGCTCTGTGCTCATGACTATTTTATTTTGCTGTTTTATGTGATCACAAAGTACACTCTTGTTTTTCCCAAAGCATTTGCAGTGAGACGTCCCACTTCCTCCCCACGGCAGCTGTTGCGGGCACGAGGCTGCTCCCAGAACAGCGATGCCACCGGGGCCGGGGTGGGTACGGAGGAAGCCCCTTCCTTCCTCCTCCCCACCCTCTGCTCCCCCGCAGACTGGCCTCTCTTTAGTCAGCGCTTTCCCGGGCTCCCTTCTGTCCACCACGTGCAAACAGTCGCATGTCCTGGGCCTCTCTCCTTGTAGTGTTTCTTGTGGCTACATCCCTCCCAACCAACATCTGAGTGGCTTCCTGACTGGCTTCTCTCAGGGCCCGCAAGGATGCTGCCAAATGGCCAGAGACAGTCACTGCTCTGCACTTAAAAGCAGGCAGCCCTCGGCGGGGCTTGCCCTGAAAGACAGCGGGTCTTCCTTGCTGAGAGCCTGTGCTGGCCCAGGGC
Organism: Pongo pygmaeus; assembly: GCF_028885625.2. Lineage (NCBI taxonomy): Eukaryota > Metazoa > Chordata > Mammalia > Primates > Hominidae > Pongo > Pongo pygmaeus. Next base: position 123,804,247 of record NC_072387.2, on the reverse strand, counting down.
CTGTGGGGGCTGCAGCTCTGTTCCTTCCCTGCGTCCACGCTCACGTGCTGAATGTTGTGCACCATGGGACACCCTGCTGGGGGCTGTCGGGAGCGTGCTCTGTGTTTGGGGCAGAGACGGGCAGAGTGAGTCTCAGCATTACTGCTGTGCAGGGTGAGTCTCAGCATTACTGCTGTGCAGCTGCTGGAAGCCACTCGATCTCCTCTGTCTCGTTTGCCAAGAAGCCCATGAGAGACACTGATGTGTGTCTCAGGGCTTCTGTGAGAAGAGCTTGGTTACCCACCAGTTCAGGCACCACGTCAGTGCTGTGGGGCATGGAGGGGTGCTCACAGCTGTGCAGTCAGCTACAGAGGCCGTTCACATCATCCACATCTGACTTGGCAGTCACACCCAGGATGAGCTCCCAGGCAGAGGGCTCCCAGCAAGGGAGGGCGCACCTGGGCATGAGCTTGGAGGAGGGCAGAGGCACCTGTCACCACTGACCCTGGGCGCGGGTGGGCGTGCCGGGTGTACTGACTGTGCTTTCCTGGGGCCTGTCTCCCTCCAGGTCAGCCTGGGGTCCTCTGGGCTGGGGGCCGTGGGCACGGCCTCCTGTGGGCAGTGGGATCAGGACTTCCACTTTGCTCAGGGCTAGAGCAGCCTGCTGTGGGTGTGAAGACTTAGGAAACGAATTCGGAAGGAAGGAAAGGATTTTGCACTTCCCAAGCTAGAAGAACATGAATAGAGCCGGGCTGCCAGGCCAAGGGTCTGTAAGACGGCAGCTCTTCAGAGGCTCTGCAAATGCTGAGAAAGGAAGGCTCCCCAAGGGCAGTTCCTGTGGGCGTTACTCTGAGTTTTCTCTTAGAAGTCAAGTTCTTGGAAGACAACATTATGGTCAAAGGGTTAGTGAATTCTTGTGACCATTTCCCATGGAAAATATCAGAGAAAGTTATGGTGTTGATAAACAGAGTCCCTGCGCTCAGCAGTCTCAGCCCACTTGTCAAGTAAGATAAAGATTTTTGGAAACAAAATTTATGGCTGTTATTTGCTAAAGAGAATAATACATTCTTAGCACACTGAAAAATAACCACTATTTGCTGTGTGAATGCAGATGAAACTCACACAAAAAGATTTATGCAGTACTGACATTGGGTGTTTGCAGAAGGTTCTCCACGTTCACTGACCTCTGATCCTCACTGCAGCTCTGCGGGGACCGTGGCCCAAGGATGAGTGAGCGTCAGGTCGGGCCGTGCCCTTAATCCCCTGGCCGCCCCTCACCACCAGGCAGAGACCTTGCTGGGCCCCAAGGAGTTAAAGTGTATTCGGAGATGAAGGTGTTTAGGAAATGTTCTGGAACCTTCCAAACTGACTTTAGGCTGCGTGAGGTGCTTCCAGTTCAGTGCACGTTGGGCCCAAAAGTGTTTCCTGTCTTGTTAACACGCTGTGTTGTGTGCCATCACGGCATGGAGGTTTTGGCCATTTTTAAAAAGTGAATGGGCCCTCCCAGGGTCTAGTTGGATCAAGAGACCACTGGAAACCCTCACCAAGCTGCAGGTGGGTAGGCAGGGGCCCCAGAGCAGGCCTAGGGGAAGAGTCCCCCCCCGCCCCTTGGAGGGTCTCTTCACATGCTGGGTGCTGCTTGATTCCTGCGGCGGCGTGGGGAGGTCACCCCACCTTGTTCTGAACCACAGCTCTGGGTGAGGAAGCCTGTCACCAGGTCAAAGGTCATTTGGGGGTTGGGGCGTGAGAACCGCAGTGCCCTGCTGGTAGGGTTGCCGCATGGGTGGCCAGGCTACAGCCTGGCCCCCGAGGCCGACCCATCCTTGGGGACCCTGTGTGCAGCTCCCTGCCATGCTTGACCTTTGCCCTGTGGGTGGCTTTGAGCGGGGGAGACCTGGGTCTGGTGGTGGGCAGGGCAGGGGCAGAGGTGGGCTTGGGTCTTTGTGACACTGCACCAATTCCCATGGATTCTGCCGGCACCCACTGCCCTCCTGAGCAGAGCAAAGGCAGCAGAGGCGGATGCCAGGGTCCGGAGGTGGCATCTACTCATCAGATACTTTCTGTAGTTTTATAAAAAATTTGGGGCCTCATGTTAGACCCCAGCCAGACCAGGCTCCTGTCCTGGGGCTCAGCTCCCTCCAAGCTGCTTCGGGTTCAGTTTCCTCCATGCTTACGAAACTGAAGGGCAACGGGCGCAGTCCGGGAGGCGTCAGAGGAGGCGCCGACTCTGCTGTTCACACCGGGACCTTCTGCAGACGGGGCTCCCAGCCTCGACCAGCCCCGGAACCCCCAGCAGAGGGACGTCCAATCTTTTGGCTTCCGTGGGCCACATTGGAAGAAGAAGAATTGTCTTGGGCCACACGTAAAATTAACACTAACAGTAGCTGATCAGCTAAAAAGAAGGTCTGTGCCTAAAGCTCATGTTTTAAGAAAGTTTACGAATTTATGTTGGACGGCATTCATGGCCATCCTGGGCCACTAGCAGTTGCGCCAGAGCCTCGGGAGCGCGGGCCGAGCACCTGCCCTGCTTCACCCAGGGACGGGGCCCTGCACTGACCAGGAGGCTGCTGCTCTCCGAGTCGTCCCTGCCAGAACAGCAAAGCACACAAACCTCCGAGAGACCTAATGGCTGCATCCTCCATGCAGTGGGCACCACGCTTGTCACCTAGAAGAGTGGGTTTGGTAGATGTCAGTTAACAACAAGGATGTAAGTTTTAAAATCACGTGGGGGTTTGTAAACTTGAGGAATTACAGCACAAATACTTCCATATTATTAAAAGAAACAGACTGGGAGCATTGATTTTGACTTTTCTTCCAAGTACTTATCTATGATTTAAGTGAAACTGAGCATTCAGTGCTCTGTGGGAGTGAAAACTGCAGAACCTTGCACTTGCCCACTCATTCATTCATTCACCCATCCACCCATTCATTCATTCAACTATCCATGCACTCGCTCATCCATCCATCCACTCATTCCTTCATTTATTCATCCATCTCCATCCATCCAGTCACCCATTCACCCACTCATTCATTCACTCATCTATCCACTCACTCATCCACCCATTCACTCATCCATTCACCCACCCAGTCACCCACCCACCTATTCATTCATTCATTTATTCATCTATCTACTCACTCTCATTCACCCACTCATTCATTCATTCATCTGTCCATCCATTCACCCATCCACCCACTCACTCATCTAGTCATTCACTCATCCACCCACTCATTCATTCATACACCCACTCATCCATCTATTCATTGTTTTATTCATTCATCCATCCATCCATCCACTCACCCATGTATCTACGCATTTATTCATTCACCCACTCAGTCATCCATCACCTCATTCATTTATCCATCCATCTCCATTCATTTACTCATCCATCCACTCATTCATTCATCCACCCACTCATCCATCCACTCATTCATTTGTTCATTCATCCATCTCTATCTGCTCATCCATTCATTCCCATTCACTCATTCATCCACTGATTCATTCATTCATTCATCGATTTATTCATCCATCCACTCACTCATCCATCCATGCATCTGTCTGCTCACTCATCCATCCTACTCACTAATCTATCCACTGATTCACTCATCCATCCATTCATTCATCTGTGCATTTATCCATACATGCATCTATCCATCCATCTGTCTATCCATCCATCTGTTCACTCATTCATCCATTCACTCATCCATCCATCCACCCACTCATTCATGCATCCATCTGCCCATCCACTCATTTATTCACCCATCCATTCTTTCACGCACTCATCCACTGTCCATCTGTCATCCATCCATGTGTTTGGTGATGGCTCCTGAGGCCTCTGGGGGACAGTCAGCACCAGGCTCGGTGCTGGGCAGGTAGATGTTGTTTGTCTTTTTCCTCTTGAAGCTTCAGCTGACAGTGCAGTGGCTTGGGGTTTGCTCACTTATTTTTATCTGTAGCTGTTCAAATAAAACAGAAGCAGATCCCTAGGGAAAGGATTTCCAGGGGCCAAATGGCGCCATTTCCAGCCTGGGAATCCCAGCTTCTTCCCCATGTTGCCCTCACCTAACCCCAGCACGCCAACCCATTACCACAGGTCTTGCTCTTCCTAGGTCGAGAAGAAAGAGAGTCAGTGTGTACGTGAGGAGCTCCTGGTTCTAAATCTCGGCCTCCTGAGTGGTGGCCTCTGCTCCATGGGGACTCCTGGGGGTGCTGCTCTGGAGAGTTGGCTAATGCAGGGCTTCAGGCCAAGGTTTATGCACCTGAACAAGTTGTAGTGCATACAGGGGCGGGAGGGTTTTAAGAACAAAGTGCTCTATGTTTGGTTCTGCAGGTCAGGGAGCTTATCCGGGTGCCTTTACTCAAAGCCATTTCTGGGTCTTACATCTTTGGCTAGAATGTTCTCAGGACAACGTGAAATGTCTTTCTCTCAGGAGTGTATACCAGAATGTTCTTAGGACAACGTGAAATGTCTTTCTTTCTTGGGAGTGTATACCAGAATGTTCTCAGGAAAATGTGAAATGTCTCTTTTTCTTTCTCTCAGGAGTGTATAGCGTTTTTAGGTTTATTCGTCTTAGCTTTGCTCTTGCTTATGGTTTAACCATCTTTCCCCTAGTTTGCTGGTGGAATTAGCACATGCTTTCTGCCTCCATTACTGCTTCAAATAATCAAACATGTAAATTAGGATACAGTGCCCAGGGTTATGTGGTTTCAGAAACCCCATTCCCATAGGTGTGGCGAACTGAGAGGAGATTGGCATAGTTTTTCCATGAATAATGCCTTTTTGCAACAATAAAACTTGGTATTAATACAGATTACACATTAAGTAGTATGACTAGTCTTGATTTTGAAAAATAGAACAGACTTGCTGTAAAGCTGTGGTAATGCAAGCATTTGTGTATAGTTAGGCCGTTTGCTCACTAGTTCTTTGTTGTTTTCAATCCCTGGCTTCCTAAACCTGAAAGGACACCTTTTGCATCCCTCCTAAGTCTTTTATTTCAGAGCCAGAGCCTCCTGCTTTGAGACAAAGCCCCATCACTTCCCTTCTCCTTCCAAGCCTAGAAACCTGGTGCTGCCTCGTGTTGCTCCAGGACTCCACCAGGGCTCACTTGGTATGGCTGTTCTTGCCTTTTCTTGGAGTTTGCCAACCCATGACTAAAATTGGAAGTGAGAGAAATGAGGGCAGGCATGAGGGTGTGTGTTCCAGGTCTGCAGCCCTCCTGACCTTCAGGGCGGCCGCCCTACCAACAGACACATGAGCTGAACACCAGTTCACCCTGACCCTTCCTTTCTCTTAAGGGAGTAAGAATTTAAGAGCATCCCATCTTTCCTAGAACACAACTTTGTGAAAACACATCCAAGCAGGCCTCAGGAGGGTGTTGGCAAGGCTGTGGCGGGGCCTCCAGGCTCTTCCCACAAAAGGTGTAGTGAGGCCAGCAAGTGTGGGAAAGAGGTGGGAAGGAGGCAGAAAGGCTGTGCAGAGCCAGCGGACGAAGCCAGAGGCGCATTGCAGATGGCGCTGGGTACCGCCTCTGTCTGCTACTCTGCAAAATGCTACCAGTGCCTGCTAATCCTGACCTTCATGCCCCCAGGTGAATCCCACAACCATCCTGAAGCCAAGTTTCCTCATTCCTGATAATGGGATTAAAAGACCTTCCTGGGTGTTACTTGTGAGGATTTCATAAAATAGTGTAAAAATGCTGACTCATAGCCAGCATGGAGAGGCCGCTGGGACTGTTCTGCCATGACTATGGTCTCTTGGTTTAGAGCATTTAGGGCCAAACTGCTGGCATGGTTGACCCTAAGCTGGAGATTGGAGGCTACTTTAACCCCAAACTGCTGGCATGGTTGACCCTAAGCTGGAGATGGGAGGCTGCTTTAACCCCAAACTGCTGGCATGGTTGACCCTAAGCTGGAGATGGGAGGCTGCTTTAACCGCAAACTGCTGGCATGGTTGACCCTAAGCTGAAGATGGGAGGCTGCTTTAACCCCAAACTGCTGGCATGGTTGACCCTAAGCTGGAGATGGGAGGCTGCTTTAACCGCAAACTGCTGGCATGGTTGACCCTAAGCTGAAGATGGGAGGCTGCTTTAACCCCAAACTGCTGGCATGGTTGACCCTAAGCTGGAGATGGGAGGCTGCTTTAACCCCAAACTGCTGGCATGGTTGACCCTAAGCTGGAGATTGGAGGCTGCTTTAACCCCAAACTGTGGCCCTAGAGTCTGTGGGCCATGGCAAAAGGATCCTGAAGAAGTTTCCTGCCGGCCTCTGCTGGCCAAGTGACAGGCAGGTGGTTCCAGGACGCGACAGCTCACTTGTGTCGAATGTGGACCTCTTCAGTGTGCTTTCATGGATAAGAAGACCCTTCGTTACAGCCTCCATCCTCATCCAGTACCAATTTGTTTCACCAATACAATAAGTGCAAATCAATGCCCGTGTGCCAAAAAAAAGGTCTTTGGGGTTTTGAGAGACCTTTGTGTCAACAGGGAACTAAGGTCTTTGGGTTTTAGAGACCCTTATGTCAACAGGAACTAAGAGTGGGGTTTTACTTGGAAGCATTCTTGTCCTCCTGGGCAGGCCTCTCCCCTGGACACACCGGGTGGTGCTTCCTACGCAGCTGGAAATGGCCCTGCCTTTGCTTGTTGGTCTCACAGCAGTCGTGCCCCAGTCACTTCCCCTCGGTTCCCTGGGTGGGGCGGCCCTCCGGCTGCCCCAAGAGCAGCCTCTGATTAACCAGCTGATGCTTATGTTGTTTAGAGACCCTCATAGCGTGCCAGTCAGTGCTTGCCTTTTCTTTTTCTTTTTCCACAGGATTATTTTTACCCAAGATACTTAGGTAAGTCTCAATTACTTCTCTACTCTGGTTGTCGTAGAGGCATAGTTGGGGGTGCGTGTTTCATGTTGGAGGAATCTCCTCACCACGTAACTCTTGGAAGGAAGATTCTTAATCACATGGTGCACGTGGAACTGTCCGGAACATGCAGGTCAGAAACACAAGTTTCTCTGTTTATTTTATACCACAGCTTTATTCCGTGTTAGTGGAACCTCAGGCAAATGCTGTTATCTGCAAACCCCTTCTCTGAGTTGATGCCAGGCTCAGCTCCTTGTCAGGACATGTAATTGATTTTGTCCTCCGGTTTTCTGATCTCAGCACTAATCACTTCTGAAGTCACTGAGGACCCCAAAGGGGTCCATGTTCATGTGGGCTGTACTGACTGATATTTACTGTATTCTTAATTAAAACCGAGAACACTGAGTAGTGTTTCTGTTTAATTTGAAGAACCGGAATGCACAGCCATCAGAGCAGTTGGTGCATGTGGGGTGGCCTCTGGAGACCCCCACTGTACACTTGGGAAGGGAGGACAGCAAGAAAGTGAAACCCAGAGACCCTGGGTCAGCCTGTTTAACTGACACCATCTTAGAGCTCTTTGAGTGCATTTCACTTAGAAGGAGAGAAATGTATTCCAGGGTCTTCCTTTTTAATGTTGCAAAGTGCATTTTAGTAAATGTCCTCTTAAAGGGTCCTTCCCTGGGTCCATATCTGGAACAAACACAGTGGGCCTGGTACTGGCCCGGAAAGCCCAGGCACCAGCGAGGACTGAGTTCTGAAGCAGGGGGTGGCCAGCTGTCCACGGCACACCCACAGGAGGCCTTCTGCTGTTCATCTATGCCTTTCTGTGCCTGGATAAACAACAGTAACCTGCTGAAGGGCCAGGTCGAGAGGCCCCGCACCGTTCTGCACAATCTCACGTTTTGGGTCATCCCTGGATGTGCACGTGCCAGGCCTCGCCTCCCCCCACCGCCCTAGCGGGATGTCTGCTGTCAAGCTGTGTCCAGCCAGCCAGAGAGCATGGAGGGGCTTTCTCCAAAGCAGAGTGGCTTTCCAGTTAAGCACAGCGTTTCCCAACAGGGGTCAACTGGAAAATGAAGTTTAGCTTTCCGAGTACTGTCAGGAACTTAGTGAACATTCCCGGTGATTCTCCCGTACGGCAGAAGGAACCCCCCCGAAACGGTGGGCGGTGCTTTACGCACTTGACAACTGTGGGTGCACAACTCCGCTGAGTTGGTGGAGGCGGTTTCCTGTTTGTCAGGGTTGGGGCTAAAATGTTTTGTATTAACACAAGCTAAGCGGCATTGTTTCTGGAGGATGATAGCACCCCAGGTGAGGAGAGTAACTGCCTCTCCAGAGCTTCTCAGAAGTGGAGGCTCTGCAGTCCATCCAGTCTCGTAAGGATGACTGACATCCATTCCCTTTCTTCCTGCAGACTGCATCAACAAGTATGGGTCTCCGTACACCAAAAACTCAGGCTTCGCCACCTGCGTGCAAAGTAAGTCGGCCTCCTTTGCGCCTTCCTGGGAGCACTGTGGGTTTGGGTGGCTTTAGGATTGGCTGTGGTTTGTGGAGGGCCTTGAATAGTTCTGTTTTTTAAGGAGCTGTGGTCCCTTCCCGAGGCCTGCTCCCTTTTCACCAAACTTTCTTTTTTAAACAAGTAAATTTTGACGTTTTTAGCAATAGGCAATAAATGCACATGGAACAAAATGTAAATGTTTCACAGGGTGTGATGTGAAAGCCCATCCCCGCCTCTGAGTCGTCCAGTCAGACACCACCGTAGTTACAGTTCCAAGAATCTTGTGCTTAGACATGTAAACATGTATGAGCGGCCTTCCGCTCTTCACATGCGTGGCGGCTTGCACACGCGGTCTGTCCCATGCCTCTGCAACCCTGTCTGCGCAGGAGACCCTCTCTTAGTGTGTCTCACCTTCACGCTTGCATTTCCAGCCGGTGCATCATGTGAGCTTAGCCCATGCATGTTGGCTGATGTCCAGGTTATTTCCAATTTCCATCATTATAAACAAAACTGGCGCTACATCCTCATGCACCTGTCACCTCCCACACGTCTGAGTGTCTGCGGGATGCGTTCCCAAGGATGGAATCGCAGAGGCAGTCCTCATGTTTCCTTTGGATACAGATACTGCAAATTATCCCAGAGCCGCCTTTAGCCTCCGCCCCTGCAGGGGTGAATGAACTGTTTTTTTAAACTTGTGACCTCTTCCAATGTAACAGGCAAGAAATGACATCAGTCATTTCAGGTTTTGGTTTTTTTTTTAAGTAATGAGTAAAGCTGTGCTTCATAGGTTTAAAAACTGTGTATTTCTTTTCCTATAAACTGTTGTTTATATTTTTTGCCTATTTTTCTCAATTTGTAGGAGTTTGCAAATTAGCCATTGGAATGGCTAATTCCAATGTTGTCAAAAATTGTCAAAAATTTTTTCAGCTTGCCACAAGTCTTTTTTATTATTTTAAAATTATCATACAATAAGATTGATTGTTTTGGGTGTCCTGTGTGAATTTTAACATACCTGCAGCACAACCCACACAGGTCCCCTCACACTGGGTCTGTGGTCCCCTGGCGTCACGTGTGTCTAGTTTTAGATGAAAGGCCACCTTGGTGAGTGCCTGTGGGGGCCGAGAGTGGAGGCGTGGCGGTACAGAGTCATGCTGGGAGAGGCAGGAGTCTCTTCCCAGGCATGGCTTTGGAACTGGATCCCAGTCAGCAGAAGGAGTCAGAGATGGCTCAGTCCCACTCCCCAAGCCCCACGTGCTGTCCGTGGGCGTCCCTAGGCCTCCCAGACTTGGATCACAGACCCCAGCCCAAGGGCCACAGGCAGAGGAAATGCTCAGTGTAAACATGGGAATGGGAGGGTGGCCCTGCCCTGTGGCCCGGCCCGCCCTGACCTGCAACCATGCACAGTAGCCTGGTGCCACGTAGGGCCCAATGTCTGCATTTGGGGCAGAGGCTCCTGTGCGCTCAGAGGAGACAAGCAGATCCTGCCACACGTGTTTTATCTTAGTGATTGCTAGACCAATCTCTTCTTTTAAATTCTGTGTTCACACTTGTTATATTCTCTTAGTTCCTGGGCTTTAGGCTTCTCCCCAAGATTACAAAACAGTTACCTGCTGTTAGATGTTTTCATCTGTGACCCGCCTGTAATTTCTTTTGACATGATGGACGAGGTGGGGATCTAGACTGCAGGCACAGTTCCTGCCCCAACACCACACGTTTGAGTTTATCTCACCCCAGTGCCTCGCCTGTCCCAACACCACACATTTGAGTCTGTCTCACCCCAGTGCCTCGCCTGCCCCAACACCACACATTTGAGTCTGTCTCATCCCCGGTGCCTCGCCTGCCCCAACACCACACATTTGAGTCTGTCTCATCCCCGGTGCCTCTCCTGCCCCAACACCACACATTTGAGTCTGTCTCACCCCGGTCCTCGCCTGCTGCCGTCCTCATATGGGTATTTGGGAGATTTTCTGCCGGGTTTCCACAGGCTGTGGCCACAGCTTTAGACTCGGCCTCATGCATGCGGGTGGGTCTCCTATGCCCTCCTCAGTCTTTTTTCTGGTTGTCTTGCTTATTTTTCAATAAAATAAACCTTAAGAATATTCTTAAAAACCTAAAAAAGCCCTTTGGATATTTTTAACTGGGCTTGCCATTCATATATCGGAGACTGTGTCTGAACAGCGTTGCGCTTTCCTAACCCCGGCACCATCCTGTCCGTCCCTTGGAGCACTTTTCTTCCTGTGCGTCCCGTGCTTCCTTTGCTAAGTTCACTTCTGGCTATTTGCAGCAAAGAAGGCCGTCCTTTTCATGGCATCGCCTCGCTTGCTTGCATGGATGAAGAGGAGTGATTGCTACGTGTTCCTTTCTGTTCCCACCGCCCAATAGCGTTATCTTGTTTTAGTTTATTATTTCCTTTGTGGCATCAGCGTCCCCAAGTGCGGCCAGCTGGGGAGAGGAGGGCAGGGTCAAGATACTTGAGTTTGTTCCCTGTGTGATAGGAAGAGAATCTCTTGCTGTGGCTGGTGCCAGAGGCAACACATGCAGTTTCTAACGGGTCCACCTGCCCCAGGCCAGAAGCTCTGGCCACTCTCCCTGAGCCGGCCCTTGGAGGCTGCCCTGCCTGTGGCCTGGGGCTCTCAGCTTCTCCTCCAGAGCATGTAGCTGGGGCCTCTGATGTTCGTGTGCCTCAAAAGATGCCTGGCGGTGAGGAAGGTGCTTTGGTGGCCTGGTCACAGCAGGCAGCCTTGCACTCCCCTGGGAAGGCGCCTCCCGGAGGACGCGGCGGGGGCAGCCTCGCACTCTGTTCCTGTTCCCTCGTGAAAATGCTCTGACTTGGTGCTCGCGGTGCTGTCCTGGCTTCAGTTCACTGGTTATCGGTTATTGTGACATTAAAGCCATAGCCCCATGAAGTCCAAATTCAGCCCCAGACAAGCAGGCCCCCAGCGGGTCTTGCATGGGAGCCTGTGGCCCTCGGGCTGTCCCAGGACCCAGGCGGCACAGTGGACGGAGGGAGGAGGCCTGGGAAGAGTGTAGGCTGCGTTTCCAGGTGCCCCTGATGAGCCTCTGCTTCCATTTCTTTCCTTTCCCACGGACACATCCAGCTTCTCCACTGCGAACGCGCCCGTCCTGCCCTAGCGGCCACTTGGTGCTTGGATTTCTCAGCTCCTTTGACCCATGGGTTTCCCCAGGAAGGTCAGGTCCCCATAGGCGGTGGCCCAGGCAGCGGTCACTGAGCCCCGGCTACCAGGATCCCACCCCCGCCACGGGAAGTGTCCCCTCGCCCTTCCCTCGGGCGGACAGGGCTCTGGTCCTCGCTCGTCACCACCCAGGGAAGGGCCCTGGCCGCCCACACCAGCTTCAGATTCCAGCCACAGCCACGGCCACTCCCTCCCGTCCTTCAACACAGTCATGGGCCGAGCTGAGATAAACCCTTCGCCTCCTGAACTCTCCACAGGCGCTGGCACCCAGGGCATGACCACAGGCCACCGATGCCCTAGGCCCAGCTTGCGGGATGGGGGTCAGAGAGGTGGGTGCCCTCGGGGGCCTGCAGAGGTTTCTGTCTCCATCACTTTCCCTGTTGTGTGGAGGAAATTCCACAGATATTTGCTGGGCACCAGCTGAGTGTCCACCCCTCAGGTGTGGTTCCGTCCTTGCACCCTGGAGGTATCAATACATTCCCAACAGGGAAATAAACAAATGAGTTGGGGGAGGCCCCGGGGCAGGCGGCATGAGACTGGGAACCGCTTAAGAGCTGGGCATCTGGCAGGAGCAGGCACTGTCCCTCAGCCTCAGGGACAGAGGTCTTTCCAAAGGGCATTCCAGGCAAAGTCAAGACCGGGTTCCCAGCCCTTTGCGGGCAGGTGTCCACTTCTGAAATGGCTTTAATCTCTAACCAAACATCGTAGCGGCAGCGCACAGCATCCCCTAGACATCCCTCCACGGTGGGGGCCTCTGAGGGGGTCAGGTTCCAGTGCCGGAGGGTTGGGCCCTGCACAGGCCGCCTGCCCTGCCCGTGTCTGACTCCCTCCTGCCCCCAGAGCCTCTTCATCTGAGGCCAGGGTGGAGAAGCGGATGCACCCCTCGTTTCTCTAGTCCAGGCCAGACCTCCCTGTTCCAGGCCCTGCTGTGACCACGTCGACATCTCCGGACGCCCCGCGGACACAGCACCCAGGTACAGCCCGGCGACAGCAGTGTCAGGGATGGGGCCCCGGCTGGCTCCTGGCAGCTGTGCTGATGCAGAATCCCTGGTCCTGGTCCTCGTTTCCTCGTAACTCCGAAGGCCAGCCCCAGCCCCTGTGTGCTTCAGAGTAGAAAGCGTTTATAGCGATCTGCTGAAAATAGCATCTTAGAAACACTTCCAGACGCGAGCTCCGTCCACACCCACAAGCGTTCAGTTGTCAGTCATTTGTGCAAAACAAGCAAACTGGAGGTGTAGGGAGGAAACTGTGGGGTGTACGGAGGAAACTGAGGCTTATAGAGGAAACTGTGAGGCAGACAGAGGAAACTGAGGCTTACGGAGGAAACTGAGGCATACGGAGGAAACTGAGGCGTATGGAGGAAACTGAGGCGTATGGAGGAAACTGTGGGGCATACGGAGGAAACTGACGCATATGGAGGAAACTGAGGTGTATGGAGGAAACTGTGAGGCGTATGGAGGAAACTGAGGCGTATGGAGGAAACTGGGGCATATGGAGGAAACTGAGGGGTATAGAGGAAACAGGCGTATGGAGGAAACTGAGGTGTATGGAGGAAATTGAGTCATATGGAGGAAACTGAGGCGTATGGAGGAAATTGAGGCGTATGGAGGAAACTGTGAGGCGTACGGAGGAAACTGAGGCGTAAGGAGGAAATTGAGGCGTACGGAGGAAACTGGGGCGTACGGAGGAAACTGTGAGGCATATGGAGGAAACTGAGGCGTATGGAGGAAACTGTGGGGCGTATGGAGGAAATTGAGGCGTATGGAAGAAACTGTGGGGTGTATGGAGGAAACTGTGGGGCGCATGCAGGAAATTGAGGCGTATGGAGAAAACTGAGGCATATGGAGGAAACTGTGAGGCGTATGGAGGAAACTGTGGGGCGTATGGAGGAAATTGAGGCGTATGGAAGAAACTGAGGCATATGGAGGAAACTGTGGGGTGTACGGAGGAAACTGTGGGGCGTATGGAGGAAACTGTGGGGCATATGGAGGAAATTGAGGCATATGGAGGAAACTGGGGCATATGGA